>NW_026961891.1:0-106000 GCF_036172605.1 Pelobates fuscus | reverse complement strand
GAGGGGAGGGGGGAGTAAGAAGAGGGGAGGGGGGAGTGTAAGAAGGCGGAGAGAAAAGAAAAAAGGGGGGAAGAAGAGGGAGGGGAGTAAGAAGAGGGGGAGGGGGGAGTAAGAAGGAGGGGAAATTAGAAAAAGAGGAGGGTAAGAAGAAAAAGAGGGGGTAAGAAGAAGGTGGGAGTAAGAAAAAGAGGGGGAAGTAAGAAGAAGAAGAGGAGGGAGTAAGACAAAGAGGGGGAGTAAGAATAAGAAGAGTGGAGAGTAAGAAGAGGGGGGAGTAAGAAGGAGGTGTCAGGGTACCTGAGGCCTCTACCTCTAAGGGAGGTAGAGACTTGGTGGTGTATCCGTCCAGGCGAGCTGTTTCCTCCGTTCCTCGCGGTTCATCCAGTCACTTAAACACCGGCCGCGAGGAATCCACGTCCTTTTCTAGCAGGACGCTCAATACGTGACGTCATGACGCTAGCACGAGCAATCTGTCACTCAAGTGTCCGATATCCAATCGGTACTTGTCAGAGGCGTGATTTCCATCCAGAGCCAGGGTATTTAAGCTTACTCCTTACTTCAGCTCATTGCCCTGTCGTGGTTCTAGCTTGTCTAGTCACTCAGTGCTCTGGTATTCTAGTTTGCTCTTTTGGTTTTGACTCGGCTCGTTGTACTACCCTGTTTCTCTGTTATCCCTTGACCCGGCTTGTCTCTCGCTTATCTGTCTTCTCGTTCCCTCGACCTCGGCTTGTCTCTGACTATTCTTTACTCTCGGTACGTTAGTCCGGCCATTCTAAGGCCCGGTATACGTACCTTTCCACTCTTTGTACTCTGCGTGTTGGATCCCTGTCCCGATCCTGACATTACGACAGGGCCAATGGATCCTGCAGGTACAAACAGTCAGCTTGGTTCTTCGGATCCCAGGTTTGACGCCATGGAACATAGGATGGATCAGATGGCTTTGGCACTACAGGCACTTTTGTCTCGTGCTAGTAATCCACCTGAGGAGACACGTACTCCTTCTATCTCTCCTGCAGTCTCAGGTCTAGAGGTAGCCACTGTAGGTGCTTCTTCCCGTATTACCCCACCAGTACGTTATGGCGGGTCACCGGAGAAGTGTCGTGGCTTTCTAAACCAGATTAGCATCCATTTCGAATTACAACCCCGCTCTTATCCTACAGATAGAGCAAAGGTTGGATTTATTATTACTCTGCTCATTGAAAAAGCTTTGAGATGGGCCAATCCTTTATGGGAGAATGATAATCCACTAGTCTATAATTATAATGCCTTTGTAGCTGCGTTTAGAAGAACTTTTGACCCTCCTGGCAGAAAGGTCAATGCAGCTAGATTAATGTTGCGCCTTAAACAGGACAATCGAACACTTGTGGATTATGCACTAGAGTTCAGATCCTTGGCGGCAGAAGTTAAGTGGAACGAACAGGCTTATATAGATGTGTTTCTGAATGGGTTATCAGATGTAATTCTTGACGAGGTCGCTACTAGAGAACTCCCTGAAAATTTGGAGGATTTAATTTCTTTTATATCTCGTATTGATGAACGCTTAAGAGAGAGGCAGAACACTCGAGATAGGACCCGTAGACCCTCCTTTAAACTAGCGCCTACCTTTCAAATCTCTGAGTTCGAAGACTTACGTATTCCTGAACCTATGCAGATAGGCAGTACTCATCTCACTGAAAGGGAGAGACAGTACAGGAGAAGGGAGGGTTTATGTATGTATTGTGGAGTCAGGGGTCATTTACGCCTAAATTGTCCCAATCGTTCGGGAAACGCTCGCACCTAAGTTCCTCTAGAGGACAGGCCTTGGGTGTTTCTACTTTGTCCTCTATTCACAACTACAAGGAGCTCAGGCTTGTGTTACCCGTTTCTTTAAAGTGGGAGAAGGGAGTAGTTAAGACTATGGCACTAATCGATTCTGGAGCTGCTGAGAGCTTTATAGATCAGGGTTTTGCTGCCAAGCATGCTATTCCATCCCAGTTAAAAGAGACACCTCTGGCTGTCGAGGCCATCGATGGTAGACCGTTACTTGAGCCTGTTATTTTCCATGAGACCATACCGATTAACTTGACTGTTGGCATCCTGCATAAAGAGGATATATCCTTAATGCTCATTTCTTCTCCGTCTATTCCCATAGTCCTGGGGTACTCCTGGCTGAGGAGACACAACCCTATTATTAATTGGGAATCAGGGGAGATAGTTTCGTGGGGAGAGAATTGTCAAGAAAAATGCTTACGGAAGGTCTTACCTCTTGGATTAACTAATACATCGAATACCTCTGACAATCCTACAGAGACACAAATTCCGCCTCAGTATCTAGATTTAAAGGCAGTATTTGACAAAAAGAAAGCCGATACCTTACCCCCACACAGGTCCTTTGATTGCAAAATTAACCTACTCCCTGGTACCATGCCTCCCAGAGGTCATGTATACCCATTATCTATAAAGGAGAACTCAGTCCTAGAGGAATATATTCACGAGAATTTAGACAAGGGATTCATCAGGAGGTCCTCCTCCCCTGCCGGGGCTGGATTTTTTTTTTGTTAAAAAGAAAGATGGTTCTTTGAGACCTTGTATTGATTATCGAGGCTTGAATAAGATAACCATTAAAAATGCCTACCCGATTCCCTTGATCACCGAACTCTTCGATCGTTTGAAGGGCTCTACAATTTTCACCAAGTTAGACCTCAGAGGGGCATATAACTTGGTGAGAATCCAGCAGGGACATGAGTGGATGACGGCATTCAATACTCGATATGGCCACTATGAATATACTGTCATGCCTTTTGGGTTATGCAATGCGCCAGCGGTATTCCAAGATCTGATTAATGAGGTTCTTAGGGAATTTCAGCAAGAGTGCGTCATTGTATACCTAGATGATATACTCATTCATTCTAGTGACATTGAGATTCATCACAAGCAAGTCAGGAGGGTTTTGCACAAGCTTCTCCAGCATGGCTTGTACTGCAAGTTGGAGAAATGTAGCTTTGATCAAACCCAGGTAACCTTTCTCGGCTATGTGATCTCTGGGGAGGGATTTAAGATGGATCCGGATAAGCTCCAATCCATTCTAGAGTGGCCTTTACCCACAGGTCTTAAAGCCATACAGAGATTTATTGGTTTTTCCAATTATTATAGGCGCTTTATTAAGGGCTATTCTTCCATTATTGCACCTATCACTAACATGACCAAACAGGGGGCTGACACTAAGAATTGGACTACTGAAGCTCTCCTTGCGTTCAAGACTCTCAAGGAGCTTTTCGCTTCCGCTCCAATTTTAGTTCACCCTGACACTTCTCTGCCTTTTTTGCTCGAGGTAGACGCATCAGAGACTGGTTTAGGTGCTGTTCTATCTCAAAGGTTGGGTGTTGATAAACCATTACATCCATGTGGATTTTTCTCTAAAAAATTGACCGGTACTGAAAGCAGGTATGACATTGGTGACAGAGAATTACTAGCGGTTATCAAGGCTTTGAAAGAATGGAGACATTTATTGGAAGGTACATTACATCCTGTTACCATCCTGACAGACCACAAGAACTTGTCCTATATCGGAGAGGCCAAGCGTCTGTCCTCCAGGCAGGCTCGTTGGTCGTTGTTTCTTACCCATTTCAATTACGTTCTGACTTACAGACCTGGGTCAAAGAATTCTAAAGCCGATGCGCTATCTCGCCAATATGAACCCTCTGCTTCAGTTGAACCACTTTTGTCTTCCATTGTACCCAAATGCAATATTATTGCTAATACCAGTCTCAAAATTCATTCTCCACTACTTGACCAGATCTTGAAGTCACAACATCTAGCTCCCGGAAACACTCCTGAGGGAAGAAACTTTGTTCCTCCTGAACTTCAACTGGAGCTCTTACAATGTTTTCATGAAAGTAAAATAGCTGGTCATCCTGGTATTCGCAAGACATACTCTCTGATATCCAAGGATTTCTGGTGGCCTTCACTTCGAAAGGATATTGAGGAGTTTGTCGCAGCTTGTGAGACTTGTGCCAAGACTAAACTACCTCATGCATCTCCATGTGGCCTGTTACACCCCTTGGACATTCCTGAGAAACCTTGGTCCTGTTTGTCCATAGACTTTATCGTTGATTTGCCTGCTTCCAAAAGACAGACTGTTATTCTCACGGTGGTGGATAGATTTACTAAGATGGCCCATTTCGTGCCATTACCTAAACTTCCGACTTCTCCTGAATTGGCGGAGATTTTTGCGAGAGAAGTTTTTCGCCTACATGGGATTCCTTCAGAGATTGTTTCTGATAGAGGTTCTCAATTTGTCTCACGTTTCTGGAGATCCTTTTGTTCTCAAATGGGCATCAAATTGAACTTTTCCTCTGCCTATCACCCTCAGTCTAACGGAGCTGCTGAACGTACTAATCAAAAGATCGAACAGTATCTGCGTTGCTTTGTTTCCGAACACCAGGACGATTGGGTCGGTCTGATTCCTTGGGCGGAGTTCGCACACAATAACCTTGTTTGCGATTCAACTCGCTCTAGCCCTTTCTTCATGAACTATGGCTTTCATCCTTCGATTTTTCCTTCGGTTTCCTCTTCTCAGGGGATACCGTCGGTTGATGATCATGTCGCCAACCTGAAGAAATTATGGGATCAGACTCGACAAATTCTATTACATAGTTCCTCGCTGTTCAAGAAACACGCTGACAAACATAGAAGAGCGGCTCCTGTTTTTGTTCCTGGGGATAGGGTATGGTTGAGTACTAAGAATATTCGCCTAAAAGTTCCGTCCATGAAATTTGCTCCTCGCTACATAGGCCCTTACAGGGTTCTCACTCGTATCAATCCGGTTGCGTATCGCCTTGCTCTGCCACCTGCCTTACGCATTCCTAACTCTTTTCATGTCTCCTTGTTGAAACCCCTCATTTGCAACAAATTCTCCTCTAAGGTCCTCTCGCCTCGTCCTGTTCAGGTGGAGGGTCGGGAGGAGTACGAGGTCAGCTCCATCATTGACTCCAGAATTTCAAGGGGAAAATTGCAATATCTGGTCAACTGGAGGGGATATGGTCCTGAGGAGAGGAGTTGGGTACCTCAGGAGGACGTCCATGCTTCTCGCCTTCGCAGAGCATTTCACCTCCGCTTCCCATCTCGCCCCGGTTCATTCCGCCCGGTGGGCGTATCTGAGAGGGGGGGTACTGTCAGGGTACCTGAGGCCTCTACCTCTAAGGGAGGTAGAGACTTGGTGGTGTATCCGTCCAGGCGAGCTGTTTCCTCCGTTCCTCGCGGTTCATCCAGTCACTTAAACACCGGCCGCGAGGAATCCACGTCCTTTTCTAGCAGGACGCTCAATACGTGACGTCATGACGCTAGCACGAGCAATCTGTCACTCAAGTGTCCGATATCCAATCGGTACTTGTCAGAGGCGTGATTTCCATCCAGAGCCAGGGTATTTAAGCTTACTCCTTACTTCAGCTCATTGCCCTGTCGTGGTTCTAGCTTGTCTAGTCACTCAGTGCTCTGGTATTCTAGTTTGCTCTTTTGGTTTTGACTCGGCTCGTTGTACTACCCTGTTTCTCTGTTATCCCTTGACCCGGCTTGTCTCTCGCTTATCTGTCTTCTCGTTCCCTCGACCTCGGCTTGTCTCTGACTATTCTTTACTCTCGGTACGTTAGTCCGGCCATTCTAAGGCCCGGTATACGTACCTTTCCACTCTTTGTACTCTGCGTGTTGGATCCCTGTCCCGATCCTGACAGGAGGGGAGATAAGAAAAAGAGGGGGGTAAGAAGAAGAAGGGGAGTAAGAAGAACAAGAGTGGGGAGTAATTAGAAGAGGGGGTAAGAAGAAGAAGAGGGGGTAAGAAGAAGAAGGGGGAGTAAGAAGAAGAAGGGGGAGTAATAATAAGAAGGGGTAAGAAGAACAAGGGGGGAGTAAGAAGAACAAGGGGGGAAGTAAGAAAAACACAGGGAGGGGGGGTGAGGAGAACACACAGAGGGAGGAGTGAGAAGAACACAGGGAGGGTGGGTGAGTGTGAGAAGAGACCGCTAGGGGAGGGTGGGGGAGAGGAGAGACCACTAAGGGGCAGGGGAGAGCTCTAAGGGACCGGAGGGACAGCTCTATAGGACAGGGAGCTCTTTCACACTACGCGCACACACACAATGCATCCCTATACATACACAGAAACACACAATGCATCCCTATACATACACAGAAACACACAATGCATCCCTATACATACACAGAAACACACAATGCATCCCTATACATACACAGAAACACACAATGCATCCCTATACATACACAGAAACACAACATCCTTCCCTTACACACAGAGAAACACACAATGCATCCATTACACACACACACAATGCAACCCTTACACACACACACAATGCAACCCTTACACACAAAGACAATGCATCATTTGCACACATACACAGAAACATACAATGCAAACCCTTACACACACATGCAAACACACACACTGTTTTTCTTACATACACACAAACACAATGCATCTCTTACACTCAATGCACACACATAAAGACACACACCTTGCATCCCTTATGCATACAAACACAGATTCACACAATGCATCCCTTACACACAACCAGAAACACATAATACATCCCTTATACACAAATACCCACTGCTTCCACTACACACAAACACACTGCATCATCTGCACAAACTGGTATCCCTATACACTACATACCATAAGCACACATATTAGATCCTCTACAATAACACATAACACATCCCCTACACACTCCACTCCCTGTGAGCGAACTCATGGGTGGGTGGAACATATAAGTGGACTTATGAGTGGGCCTTATGGGCATACCCACCGTCAGGCCCTGGGGCCCAGACCTTGAGCTGTGTAAGAGGCCCCCCAAAAATGGAGCTGCTTCCAATTCTCCCAGAACATTGAATTTTGTGACCACAGTTGCAAACAGCCTCCAGAGATCCTGTTCTACACCAGACCAGTGGAGCCAAACTGCAGCCCATCATCATCCTCATCTAATTGTAAGTAGGCAATCTAGTATATTATTAGTGACACTAATCTATAATTTACCTCACATTAAAGGGACACTATAGCTTAATGAAGTGGTTCTGGTGTCTATATCTAGTCCCTGCAAGCTTTTTAATGTAAACACACACTGTGTGCAGCACTGGCGTTAGTTCATATGGCAGATCATATGGGTGGGGCATTGTGATGTCACATGGGAGGGCGGCAAATTTATATTTTGTCTAGGGCGGCAAAAATCCTTGCACCGGCTCTGATCCTGGGCAGGTGCACCAGTCTACTGGTGACCCACAGGAGGGGAGTGCACTGATTGCACTGCACTCTCCTCCTGCCCAGACCCGTCTTGACCGCAGTGCAAGTGCCCTCTGCCCTCTGCCCTCTGCCCCTAATTTACAGTGGGTCACACTCACAACAAGCAGTGCCTGGAGCCCTTTGCAGAGACGGAAACAAAGAGGTTCTAAGGCAGCTGGCTGTCCTGCAAGCATTACATTAAACAGCTGTTCCCCATGCAGCCACAGGTGGCGTTGTGCTGTGAGACTGTGATTACTCTTCACTTCCTCCCAGCCTTCAGAGCAGCGCATGGGGGAGAGAGAGGAGGAGGCATGATTTAATCTTACAATAAATCCAGTAAGCAAATCTTTATAAATTTGGGGGGGATCAGCTCTGTTTCCACAGTTTATTGGTGTTTACTCTGATGTCTGTATTAATATTGAGGGATGTCTAAGTAGTAACGTCAGTGTGTGTCAGCAGGGCCAGCCGTTGGGGTGGGCAAGCTGTGCGGTCACGCAGGGTGCCATGACAACAGAGGCACCCGGCGGCCAACACAGCTCGCAAGTTGGGTACACCAGCATATTTAATTTAAACGATTCGCTGGTGGTCCACTGGTGCGCACCAGCAGTAGGTGCAGTCAGATCATATCCTCTCCCTCGTGGTTCCGGCGCTCAGTTAGTGAGTCAGAGCACAGGCTCAGAGATTCTCAGCCTGTGCTCTGACAACATTGAAAGTCAGAGCCGTGAAGGAGCAGGTATGGCAAAGAGCTACTGATTAGCATAACATCAATATCCGTTATAAAACCAGGAAAAGGTGGGCATGGATGGTGAACTGATTTGGTGGCGCAATGGGCCACTTGACTGGTTTTGCCCCCCAGGCCTAAGGCTGCCAGCCCTCCCCTGCAGCAAGGCCACGCAAGTTTTGTTCCTCTACATCCCTGCTATGTTCCCATATGTAATTCCCTCTGTACAAAGCAAGAGCATTTGAAAAGTAAGTAAAGTGCAATTTTTATTTTATTTTTTAAATCAATGCGCCTATTCCATTGGCATGAAACGAGAGCTGGCGTTGGCTGAACCCATGGTAGCAGAGATTGTGTCTCCATCATACTCTATTGCCCCATCGGGACTCTGTGTGGTGTAGTCATTGTCTAGCCCTCTCGCTTTATACATGCTGAATTTCTGTATATCTGATCTTTCATATTCTTAGTACTCAGTGGCCCCCAAGCATTTGGGATAACACTCGTTGGCTTCTTATTTTACCTAGGTCTACTAAAAAAGTGCAGTATTTTCCTGTGACATTGTATGCTACACCTATATTGTTTACCCTTGCATCTATTACCCCTATAATGTCTTTCTAACCTTGTATGTCAAACAATGCACGCAAAAATAAAGAATATAAAAAATGTTTATATATATATATATTAAAGCATTTGGAAAGCACCTCCAAAAAATGTTAAAACAAGATCTTTGTTAGTATAGAGGTATTGGCAATCATGGGTTTTCATACTGATAATTTGGATGTAGAATGTATTTGGATGCTAATTTTGTATTTTTCATGTATATATTAATGAGAAATATTTTAGTGGTTATAACATAGATTTATATTAATTATGGGATCTCGGATGAATTTAATGGAGTAGAATTATAAAAGGATGGGTTTATTGCGGTAGTAGACATTTGGGATTTGGCGATGCTATTCGACAGAACACTGCTGACTCATCACAATATCATTAGGAGACAAGATTCCAGTCTGATACGCTTCATTGAAGAACATATCAGTATGTCTTATTTTCTTACGTTAGGGAATAACTGGCCTTTTATACACTCTTTAATCTTTTCAATCTCTTAAACATGTGATAGAATATAAATAACCCTGATCACAGGGTTATACAAATATAAAAAATGTTATGGAGATGATTCATGTGCAACTAAAAATAAAAAATAGCAGCTTTTGTCATCACATTTCACTGCAAATTAACCCGCACATTTAACTGGATTACAGTATTAGCAGCAGTGATATGAGAATAGCAGCATTGGATCTTTCCAGAGTCAATAAAATGAGTAGCATTGACCTGGGTATAAAGAACATCAATACTCTAGGTCGAGGGGTAAGCAACCTTGGGCACTTCAGATATTGGGGACTACATCTCCCCTGATGCTTTGCCAGCATTTTGTTTTCCTGGCACTATAGGGTCTTTAGGTCCCCCTCCAGCTGGGCTGAAGGGGTTAAACACTTACCTTTCTCCAGCGCCGGGCTCCCTCAGCGCTGGGGAATTCTCCTCCCTCTCCTGACGTCAGCGCCGAATGCGCATGCATTCTCAATGCTCAAAGCATTTCTCAATGCTTTCCTATGGACGTCCAGCATCTTCTCACTGTGATTTTCACAGTGAGAAACGCGGAAGCACCTCTAGCGGCTGTCAATGAGACAGCCACTAGAGGCTGGATTAGCCCTCAGTGTAAACATAGCAGTTTCTCTGAAACTGCTATGTTTACAGCTGCAGGGTTAACACTAGATGGACCTGGCACCCAGACCACTTCATTGAACTGAAGTGGTCTGGGTGCCTATAGTGGTCCTTTAAATAACTTGATTTTTTTTTTTTTTTTTTTTTTAGCATTCTTTATTTTTGTAGTGCATAGCAGAACAAACAATAGTATTTAGACATTCCCTAAGATTTTACACATCAAGGAAAGGCACAAGCATATCATGGAATGTCAGGAAAACTGCACTTTTTGTAATAATTGAAGATAAGCAACAACAGTACAGCATGATAGCTTACATGTGAAACAGCGTATTTTCAAAAATTAAACAAGAGGAACACAGTGAGCGGCTGAAATAATGTAAGAAAAAGAGGAGTAAAGCATAAGCACTGTTGGCGAATTATACTGCTCAAAATGGGAAAAGATTAAACCATACAGCTAAGTTGACAATTATTGCAACAGGAGCCATCCCCACTGAGCGCAACTTGAGAAAGTCCCCCTGGTCGGCCTAGGCTCAGCCGACACCTGATCTATAGGACCTTTGGTGTGGTGTGAAAAAGTTCAACATGATATGCTTTAAAGGCCCTGTTAAGATAATCTCCTGGCTGCAGCAGCTTTCAAGTGAAGAGGTAAACCTGAGAAGTGTGGTCCCATGCTTGATTTCGTTCATCCACAGGATTCGGGTGATAATCAGGAGTACCATGTAGGTCATGTGGGAAGGGACCCGGTGCAAACTCCTATCTGCACAACACATCAGGATCTGAAAAGCCAGCAGGATCCTCACAAGCAGGTGAGTTAGACCGGGCTGCCCTTGTCTGGATTCAGAGCCACAGATCCAGTCAAAAGTGGCATAGAAGGTCTCCCTCCAGCTCTCTATTGGATCTGTCCCCAACTCCACTGCCATCTTGAGGCCTGGCCGTCCTCTCACCACTGCAATAGTAGTAGTAAGAGTAGTATGGGTGAGTAACAGCTGGGTATGGGGACCGGCATAACCCCCACCGGTCTAACGGGGGGGCGGGGGAGGAGGAGATTTAAGGCTCGGCCATCGTTCAGCCTGCAAAACTCCACAGAGGTGTTCGGCCGCCACTCCCCAACAGGATCATACTAAGCCACGATTTCATAGGATCAGGGCTCCAATGCGGTATGTCACAGATATGCACCAACTAGTGCCCAGGGTGTCCCAGGTGCGGCTAGGAGGCAGTTAGGTTTGTTTGCACTACAGTATCGCTACTTTTGCACTATTTAGGGTGATTTAGGCAAGGATCCCTCTTTCCATGTGACTGCTCATCATGGAAGCCAAGCCCTGTCCCTATAACTTGATATTTTTAGGTTGAAGGGTTGAGCTGATGCTTATAGGACTCAAACTGGTGTTCCCTAGAGTTTATCTATTATGTAAGACTATGCAGGTGGAGCACTAACTTAGCTCAACCTCAAAAATATATATATATTTTTTATTAGATTTACTTTTATATTTTTGTTTTTATTTAAATATAAATTAGGTTTTCCAAAAGCATAGGGGGGAGTTCCTAATATGGTAGGCTGCAATATCACTCCCCATAGAGATCCATTGATATAATGTATCTTTGTGAGGAGATGCCGATTAGTGCAGGGCAGCAAATTCACCACACGCTCATTAGGTACCACAATGCTTTTGTATGAACAAGCATTGGATAGGCTGAAATCATCTGTAACCCCCATCCCCCCCGGTTCCTACGCCCATGCCTGACAGTATGACTTTCTTACATATTATAATAATAATAATAATAATAATAATAATATTATTTATAGAGCGCCGTCAAATTCTGCAGCGCTTTACAATGGGTGGACGAACAGACATGTAGTTGTAACCAGACAAGTCGGACACACAGGAACAGAGGGGTTGAGGGCCCTGCTCAATGAGCTTACATGCTAGAGGGAGTGGGGTAAAATGACACAAAAGGTGAGGATAGTATTAGACTAGTGACAGTTGCAGAAGAGGAATCAGTTGGGAGCTATTAAGAGTTTAATTGATACGCTTTTATGAAGAAGTGGGTTTTTAATGATTTTTTTGAAGGAGTGGAGACTGGGTGAGCATCTAACGGAGGAGGGAAGAGAGTTCCACAGGAACGGTGCAGCCCTCGAGAAGTCTTGAAGGCGAGCATCAGAGGTGGGAGTACGGACAGAAGATAGACGTAAGTCTTCAGCAGATCGTAAGGGCCTAGACGGGACATACTTGTGTATAAGGGAGGATAGATAGGTGGGAGCAGCATTATGTAGACATTTGAAAGCAAGAACCAGAATTTTAAATTGAGCTCTATATTTTATAGGAAGCCAATGTAGGGACTGACAGAAGGGTGAGGCATGGGAGGTGCAGGCGGACAGGAAGATGAGCCTCGCCGCCGCATTCATTATGGACTGTAACGGCGCAAGTTGGGAGCACGTAAGACCACTGAGAAGCGGATTCCAGTAGTCAAGGCGAGAAAGTACAATGAAATGGACCAACACCTTAGTCGCATCTGGCGTTAAGTAGGGGCGGATGCGCACAATGTTTTTGAGATGGAAATGACAGGATTTGGCGATAGAGTGAACATGAGGTTTGAAGGAGAGGTCGGAGTCAAAGAGAACACCTAGGCAGCGATGGTAGCACCATTGACTTGGAGGGAGACAGATACAGGAGTAACAACACTTGAGGGAGGAAAGACCAGAATTTCAGTTTTGGTCAAGTTTAGTTTAAGGAAGTGGGCAGCCATCCAGTTAGAAACCGCAGAGAGGCAGTCAGAGACACTAGTCAAGAGGGACGGGGAGAGATCAGGAGAGGACAGGTAGATTTGCGTGTCATCTGCATAGAAATTATATTGGAAGCCAAAGGAGCTAATGAGTTTACCAAGGGAGGCAGTATAGATGGAGAACAGTAGGGGACCAAGGACTGAACCTTGAGGGACACCAACAGAGAGGAGTTGGGGAGAAGAAGCAGAACCAGAGAAAGAAACACTGAAAGAGTGCTGGGAGAGGTAGGAGGAGCACCAGGAGAGAGCAATATCTTGTAGACCGATATTGCTAAGGATGAGAAGAAGCTGTTGATGATCAACAGTGTCAAAAGCCGCAGACAGGTCAAGGAGAATTAGGATAGAGTAGTGACCATGAGATTTTGCAGCGAGTAGATCATTGGATACTTTGGTCAGTGCCGTTTCCACAGAGTGCTTAGCGTGGAAACCAGACTGAAGCGGGTCTAGCAGAGAGTTTGATTCGAGGAAGTCTGTCAATCTCGCATACACAATTCTTTCAAGGATCTTGGATGCAAAAGGCAGTAGCGAGATAGGACAATATTTGGATGGGGAGTTAGGGTCAAGATTGGGCTTCTTTAGAATTGGGGTTACAGTTGCATGTTTGAAGGGCAATGGAAATATACCAGAGGAGAAGAAAGAGATTGAGAATTTTAGTGAGAGGTGGAGAAAGAGAAGAAGACAGAGTACAGATGAGATGCGAGGGAATTGGATCTAGGGAGCAGGTGGTGGGGCGGGAGGACTGGAGCAGAGCAGAAACCTCTTCCAATGTAGCGGGTGCAAATGAACATAGAACAGCAGAGGGAGTGAAGTTAGGGGAAGTATTGCAAGGGGGAGGAGCACGATGAGAGATCTCTTCTCTGATTGTAGAGATCTTTTCAGTGAAGTGAGTTGCAAAGTCTGAGGCAGTCAAGTTAGTAGGTGGAGGAGGTACAGCAGGGCGAAGAAGAGAGTTAAATGTGTGAAATAGTCGTTTGGGTTCGTGGGAGAGTGTGGTTATGAGGGTATTGAAGTAATTAACTTTTGCAGAGGAAAGAGCCAAGCTGTATGAGCTCAGCATAAATTTATAGTGGAGAAAGTCAAATGCACAGTGATACTTTCTCCAACAGCGTTCAGCAGTTCTGGAGCATTTTTGGAGGTATCGAGTGAGCTTGGTGTGCCAGGGTTGTTGTTGGGGGGGGGGGGGGGGCTGCAACATTTAATTGTCCAAGGTGCCATAATGTCTAGTTGAGAGGAGAGGGTGGAATTGTAGAAGGAGGTTGCAGAACTAGGACAGGTGAGGTTTGAGATGGGTAAAAGGAGAGTTTGGAGATTAGTGGAGAAATGTTCTAGGTCAAGACATTGGAGGTTTCTGTGAGAGTGATGTTCAGATGGTGGTGTCAATTGGGTCTTAGGTATGCCAATGTCAAAAGTCAGCAGATGGTGGTCAGATAGAGGAAAATGAATATTGGAGAGATTAGAGGCAGTACAGAAGTTGGTGAAGGCAAGATCAAGAGTGTTTCCTGCTGTATGGGTTGCTAAATTGGACGATTGCGTAAGGCCAAAGGAAGAGGTTACAGAGAGAAGACGAGAGGCATCAGTGCAATTAGGGTTATTGAAATCCCCAACTATAAGGAAGGAGTGCTAGATGAGAGGAAGTGGGGAAGCCAGGAAGAAAAGTGCTCAATGAATAGTCTAGGATAACCAGGGGGGGGGGGGGGAGGGGGAGGGGGGCGGTGGATGATAGCAATTCTTAAAGGAGTGGGTTTAAATAGGCGGACAGTGTGAACTTCAAAAGAAGAAAAGGATAGGGCAGGGGGAGTTATGATTGGTTGAAAGGTACATTGAGGGGAGAGAAGGATGCCTATGCCGCCTCCTTTACAGTTGAGTCTGGGAGTGTGAGAATTGTAGCCCACCAAAACATAAAGAGGCAGGAGTAGCGCTATCAGAGGGGGACAGCCAGGTCTCTGTAAGTGCAAGCAGTGTGAGTGAGTATGCAAACTCACAAGCTGGGATTCTATTTTTTTCCATTTTGTTGAGGACTTTGGAAAACGCTAGATTTTAAAGGAAAATGTTAATTGAAGACTACCAAAAATGATGTGTGATACTGATACAGCAATGTTGAAGTGAGTCACATAGTTAAGTCTATGTTGAAAAAGGACTAAAGTCCATCACATTCAACCTGGAAACTCATTGTTCTATGCTGTTCATCCAACAGAAGGACAAAAAAATGCAATTGTTGCAATTTCCAATTATGCCACAAAAAAGGAAAAAAAACCTTGACTCTCTAATGGCAAACAGATTTATCCTTGAATTAACAACCTATTTCTCTAGCCTTTCTTTATAACTAATGTTTTTCACCGACTTACCAATTTAGTAGCTCAATTCTGCACTTTTTCTAGCTCTGCAATATCCTAATTAAAAACTGGTGCCCACAATTGTACTGCATGTTCAAGGTGGGGTCTTACCAACAATTTAGAAAGAGGCAAAATTATGTTTTGGTCACGTCAATAAAAACCCTTTTTATACTTAAAATCACATTACTAGCTTTTGCAATGGTGGACCAGCATGGCATACTGTTGCATAGTTTTGTTATCTATAATTGTTCCCAAGTCCTTTTTATTTAATGCTATTCGTAACTCATCCTCTTTTATTGTATAAGAGGCTTGTGGGTTCTTTATTCCAAAATGCATGACTTCGCATTTATCGTTTTTTAATCTCATTTTCCTGCCCAGTTTCCCAATTAATCTAAATCCCTCTGTACAGAAGTTACATCATGTTACATCATGTTTAGACTGTATTTTATCACCTAGTTTTGTGTCATCTGCGAACACCAGCAAATGACTTTCAATGTCCACTTCAAGGTCATTTATAAACAGATTCAAAAGAAGTGAACCTAGGATAGAACCCTGAGGTACCCCACTTACAACCTTTGTTCAAATTGCAAAGGATCCATTTACAACTACTCTCTGCACTCGGTCTTTAAGCCAATGTTCTATCTAATCACATGATTTTTCATCTAAGTCAAATTATTTCAGCTTTAATAGTAGTCTTTTTGTGGAACTGTATCAAATGCCTTAGGTAAATCCAAGTAGTTCACATCTACTGCATTACCCAGATCTATATTTCTACTAACGTCCTTATAGAGCAAAATTGAAGATTATATTAGCTTTAGTGTACTAATAATCTTAATTTTAGTAATGACAGGAGGCGAATATTTGCATATCTTTCTTTACTGAAAACTCCAGCAGCATAGAAACAGTAACAACCAATCAGAGAAAAGATATGCTGCCCATAAAAGGGTCTGTCTATGACATCATTTCCTCTTTCTTTGAGGCGAAAAAAGTAACAGTCAAACATAAAAAACATCAATACAGATAACAATTCAACAACATATAACGATAATGAACTTTGGTAGATCCATGATGTGACGGAGTGGAAGACGATTCTTCGTCCCGTAAAATGGATATTCACGCTGAAAGAAAAAGAAAAAGGTGAAAGGTTTCTGGCGTGGCAACGTGTCCGCATATCATAACCATTGTATAACTGAGCAGTAATGTATAGTAAGATGCGAAGTCTTATACTTAAACATAGGACATCAAAATCAGAACGTGAGAAGCATAACCACCAAATTAAAGGAAAACTGATAATTTATATAATCCATGCATAATAACAAACAATGTAAAAATATATGCTAACACATACAGTAAGAACCTGCATGCTTACCTGAGCACTAAGACTTAATCCTGAAGAAACTAAGTAATCTGGGGGGGGGAAAGAAACCCTAGGGCGGGAAATATTCGCCTCCTGTCATTACTAAAATTAAGATTATTAGTACACTAAAGCTAATATAATCTTCAATTTTACCACATGACAGGAGGCTTCATATTTGCATTTTTAAAGCTTAGGCCTAACCAGTGTGAAGGAAGCATGCGAAACATGGCGGAAATAGAACGTCCGAAAAGTACTTTCCCTAGACCAGTCCGCGCAACGCATAATGTCGGTTAGGGAGGCGCCTGCCAAGAACGCTTGGGATGCCGCCGCCCCCCTAACCGAATGTGCTCCAAAGCTAGATTTGATTCCTGCCAGTTGTAGTAACCAGCGAACCCATCTGGCCAGGGTGGTCGTAGACACTGGGCCGTGAGGCTTCACGTAGGAAATCAGCAGTTGACCCGTCGGTAAGTGCCGGAGAGTGGCTGTGATTTCTACGTATCTCCTGAGTGTCTTGACAACACACAGTTTGGGATCCGATTCAAAGTAAGGGTAGGATACAGAGGACGTATCTGATTTAGTCCGTCTCGCAATGGAAAAGGTGACTCCCTCTGGAGTGAGAGAGAAACCGTCCACGTCAAAGGCTCTAATGTCAGACACCCGTCGGAAAGAGACAAGGCATAGCAAAAGGGCCAGTTTTGCTGAGAGTTGTTTCAGAGATAGAAACGGGTTGTCCGGCCAACCTCTCAGGAAGTCCAGCACTCCATTCACCTGCCAGAGGTTGGAGTATTTAGGTGCTGGGGGTCTCGTCATTCTAGCGCCTCGCAGCAGGCGACATACCAGTGGGTCTTGACCCACCGGTCTGCCTTGTACTGGGATGTGTGCCGCTGAGATGGCCGATCTGATCACGTTAAGGGATCTGAATGATCTACCAGTCGAGAAGAGATGAGCAAGGTAGTTGAGTATCAGCGGGACAGGGGCAGTAAAGGGATCGGAATCCCTTTCCACGCACCAATCACTCCAGGCTGACCATGCGGAAATGTAACATCTCCTGGTGCCCGGAGCCCACGAATCCCAAAGGAGGTCTTTAGTAGACTGCGATAGGCCGTGGACTGACCAGGAACCCCTGAAATCGTCCAAGCCACTAGTTCCAGTTGGCCTTCCAGGACGAGGGGGTGAGGTTCCCCTCGAGGTCCCGACAGAAGGAGTGGGAAAGTCGGGAGCAGAACGGGATTGTCGTGGGACATCTCCAGGAGGTCCGGGAACCACGGTTGACTCTGCCAGAGGGGCGTTATGAGCAGGATCGAAGTCCTGTGGGTGCGTAAGTACCGTAGTACTCGTGGGATCATCGAGAATGGAGGGAAGGCGTAGGCTCCGTGTGAGGGCCAGTCCTGAAGGAAAGCGTCCGCCGCTTCGGCCATCGGGTCCGGAAGCCAGCTGTAGTATCTCCGTAGTTGGTGGTTGGTCCTTGAGGCGAACAGATCTATTGATAGCGGACCCATCCGTTGTCGCAGTGTCTGAAATACCTCCCTGTTGAGCGTCCAATCGCTGGTGTCTCTCCAGTGCCGGGAGAACCAGTCCGCTGTCAGGTTGGAGACCCCTGGGAGATATTCCGCCTGTAACGTGATGTTCCTCTGCATGCAGAAGCTGTAAATGTCCTTCGTAGCTTCGGTCAGGTCTTTGGACCTCGCTCCGCCCAGGCGGTTGATGTATTGTACCGCTGAGATGTTGTCCATGCGGAGTAGGATACAGCAGTTCGACTTGTCTTTGGCCAGGCTGCGTATGGCGAAGGAACCCGCAATCAACTCCAGGCAGTTGATGTGAAGGCTGGTTTCCTCTCCTTGCCATGGGCCCCCCGTGGAGGCCTCTGAGCAGTTGGCGCCCCATCCCCACAAACTGGCGTCCGATTCCACGATGAAGTCCGGGGAGGAGCCGAAGATCGCCTTGCCGTTCCAGGCTTGTATGTGTAGCAACCACCATCGCAGTTCTGATCTCACCTCCCGAGTGAGTGGGATCCAGTGGTCGTAGGAATGTCCGGTACGCAGGTATCCCGCTTTCAGCCGTTGCATGGCCCTGTAGTGTAGAGGGCCCGGGAATATCGCTTGAATGGATGAGGACAGGAGTCCTACAATCCGAGCGAGCATCCTGAGCGGTATTGAGTCCATCCTCAAGACTCGCCTGATTTCCTTCCTTATTGAGGCAATCTTTTTTGAGGGGAGGCGTAGTACGCATTCCCTCGAATCGATGTCGAAGCCCAGGAATTGTACCGACTGGGATGGAGAGAGAGACGACTTTTGCCTGTTCACCACGAATCCCAGGGACTCCAGTAAGTGAACTACAAATCTCGTCTGCGATCGCAGCCTGGACGCGGATTCGCAGAAAATCAGCAAATCGTCCAAGTATACGAGACAGCGTATGCCTTTTGTACGGATGCGAGCCATCACCGGTCTCAATAGCTTTGTGAAGCACCACGGAGCCGAGCTGAGGCCGAATGGCAGGCAAGTAAATTGGCATACCCGTCCTCTCCATCTGAATCGGAGAAACTGACGGTAATCTTTGTCCACAGGGACCGTGAGATACGCGTCTTTGAGGTCCAGGCGTGTAAACCAGTCGTTCTTGACGAGAAGGTCTTGTAGAAGATGGATGCCTTCCATCTTGAAGTGTCTGTAGACCACAAAGGTGTTTAGCTGTCGGAGGTTGATAACCGGCCGATACTCGCCTGTCTTCTTCTTTACCAAGAAGATATTGCTTATAAAGCCTCCCCCGTCTGGCGCCTATTGAATCGCGCCCTTCTCGAAGAGCGTGTGGATCTCTTCGTCCACCAGTCGGTTTTGTTCTGCCGACATGTGTATCGGGAGGGGGAGAGAGGTTTGGACAGGCTGCACTGCAAAGTCTATTACGAAGCCGCGCACCGTCTGGAGAACCCAGGCGTCTTTGGTGATCTGTTCCCAGTTCTGGAAGAAAGAAGACAGGTTGCCTGCAATAAACTTTGGGACATTTGATTGTATGGAGGGACTCACCATTATTGAAGCGGCCGCGTCCGCGGCCCCTGAAACCTCTGGTCCTTCCTGCGCCTCAGAACGTAGAGGGCCTTTGTGATGAGGATGGGAAGAAGGTTGACGTCTGTGGAAACGCCCTGGAACCTGAGGTCCAAAATCGGGTTGCGGCACGGTTCTGCTGTCGGCCAGCCCTTCCAAAAACACCTCTTGTGGGAGGAGTGTGGAACACCTGCCTGAGGGAGGTCTGGGCCTTGTTTAAGGTCGTGAATAAGTTCACATGTCGTTTTAGCTCTGTGATGAAAGCATCGCCAAATAGTAGACCCTGGGCCTTTGGTCCAAATTCCTTGGCTCCCAAATTCCTTGGCTCGATTCTGATCAGTGCCGATCTGCGTCTCTCGACGCAAAGCGCTGCGTTAGCGTTGCCCAGCAGACATATTGCGCGTTGGGCCCATTCGTGTATGACATGAGGGTCCAGTTGCGAGTCTTGGCTGAGGGCCATGTCAGCGAGATACAGCATCTTAGCTATGGGGCCCAGCAGATCCAGCACCTTGTCTTGTGCCGCCTTTATGCCCTTTTCAACCCCTTTGCGCGGGTCTCTGCCCGAGCGTGACATAAACACTACCATAGTGTCATCAAATTCTGGCGTTAGTGCCACCTTGTCGGGGATCAGGGGCCTGGGGCATTCGGCCCGGAGGCGCATCCGTACCTCCTTTTCCAATGGCTTGCGCAGCCAGTAATGTATACATTTTGCCAGATGTTCTGGCAGTGTCCACTCCGAGGAGCGAGGGTGTCGGATGGTGCGTGGGTCAAATAATGGCATCCCCTGATCGTCCATAAAGACGCCATCTCCGGACGGACCGGTGGTGTGGCTGTCGTCGGCCTCTTTGTCCAAAAAGGTCTCCTTGACATAAGTCGAAGAAGTGGGTGGCAGGTCTTGCCATTCCTCGTCGTCCGAGGGTGAACCGTCCCTTTGCCATTCATCCACCACATTCAGGCGGTGCGGGCCGTAGGCATCGTCCTCGTCCGAGGATAGGGGTGCGAAGGGTGCGGGTTGTCGGTCCGCGCTCTTGACCCGTTTGGCGGGCATCTTGCCCTTCGCCATGGCGGAGGGGGGGCTCGAAGGCTTTCTGAGTCTCTTGGCCTTGGACGCCTCAGAGCCCGACGCTTCCATGCGTTCTGGAGGGCTAGTGTCACCATGGCTGTGGGGGAGGGCTTGCAAGAGGGCCATTTCCACAGAAGCCGCCACGGCGGCATTGATCATGGCCTGAAAGTCTGTGTTTTGTGTATCTTCCATGATCAGATGTAGCGTTAGACCTGTGGGACGAGAACAAGGTTCAGTGGGGAGAACCGTGGTGATTTATCGTATGCAAAATATAGACAATATTGTCGGGTCTCGCTACGACCGGGGATATCCGGCGTAGGGATTGCATGTATAGAAGGCTTTTATGCACGTAATCTTATCCAAAGGGCTAAGTTTTTAGAATTAGGTACGCCCTAGTGCATATTCTCGGGGTTCACCCCGGGTGGTGTGCCGTGGAAACCAGAGGACACCCACATCAACCAAAAAACATGGGCTGTATTGCCCTGCATGCGTAACTGGGGGGTCACCCCAGGTGGTGTGCCATGAAAAAATACCCAGAGGACACCCACATAGATTTCACCCTTGGGTGCAGTATAGAGGTATGACCCTGTAAAGGGTAACCATATAGTAAACCCTGGATGGGTTAAAGTAATCACACACAATCCCCTGAGGGAGGGAATATAGGGATATGTCCCTTTAAATTGCTGTATAATATTCAGCGATAGTATGTATCATATAAGCCTTCAAATACCAGTGTAAATATATATATATATATATGCATGCACTCTTCTTTGCCTCACTGAGGCAGATATACATAAACGTGTTCCACTTTATGCAGCCTTAGGGGCAGACTGCCCGAAAAAATATTGCTTTCCCCTGCACCTTATAGAACGCAGGTGGTAGGGGAGAGAGCGGGGAGTCCCCCTGAGGGTGATCCCCGGTATCGTGGCGGCGGTCGGGTGAATACCGAGCCGGCGTGAGGTACAATAGACGGCCGCCGCGGATCTCGCGATAACCGCGATATCCAAGATGGCCGCCGGCCGCGTGGAGAAAAAGCTCCCGATCGCGGCCACAATTAACACGCGGGACGCGGCAAAACAAAAGACAGAAATAAGGTACAACCCCGGCTACCCTCCACCCGTCCCCACCAACCCCTGAGAGCAGACAGGTCCGCGCGGTGAGCGAGGCACGGGGACCCACGCCGCCCGCGGATCGTCTGAAAGCAAATAAAGTACAGTGTACAGGGGCTAGTAGAGAGGGGAGAAAAAACGGGTACAGGTAGACGGGGTGAAGGAATGAAATAAATACAAAGCAGTACACAAAAACAGAAATGAAAATCAAATGAGATGCAGTGTACCATACAGAATAACAGTAGATAATCGATATGAAGTACCAGGTAAAAAATACTCTGACCTGTTGATGGCTGGAGCAGCAAAGAAAGAGGAAATGATGTCATAGACAGACCCTTTTATGGGCAGCATATCTTTTCTCTGATTGGTTGTTACTGTTTCTATGCTGCTGGAGTTTTCAGTAAAGAAAGATATGCAAATATGAAGCCTCCTGTCATGTGGTAAAATTAAGTTTGGCATGATCAGTCGTTAATAAAACCATGCTGATTCCTGCTAATTATATTATTGTTCATAATTAATTATTTTGTATTGTATCTTAAAAGCCATTCAAATAATTTCCCACCACAGATTTTAGGCTCACAGGTCTGTAGTTTCCGGTCTGAGCTTTTGAAACCTTTGTGGAATATAGGGACCACATTTGCTTTTTCCCAATCCTGTGTTACAATTCCTGAAAGAAAAGACTCCTGAAAAATTAAAAACAATGCTATGGATATTTCAACACTAAGCTTCCTAACCATGCTTGGGTGATTACCATCTGGGGCTTTGCTAACATTACCTTTGTTTAATTTCTGTAACAGTTTATCCTGTGATAACCAATCACCTGTTTGATGTAATGATTTTGTAGCAGGGATTTGCAAATCTACAGCCATCAATTCTTCTTCCCTTTATAGAGAAGAATTTTTTTTTTTTTAAATTCTACATTGTCTTGATCCTCTATGATTAACTCACCAATCTTGAATTCCAATGGATTAACACTTCACTCTTAATCTTGTTGGCATTAATGTACTTAAAAATATATTGGGGTTGGTCATTCATTTTCAAGTTGAGCCATTCTCACTGCCCTTTCACAAGCCCTATTGGCATGCTTATATTTGTTATAGGATGCTAGTGACCCTTCTGATTTAAATATTTTGAATGCCCTTTTCTTATCTTTTCTTATTTGCCACACTGATTTGAATTTGAGTGTGTTTTCCGTATACCAAGAGTAGATGGCAATGTACCATATGTACATTGGCCTTGAGTTAATATTTTTGGATAAGGTTTTGAAATGATTTAATATTACGAAAAATACCCGTCTCCTGATATTTTATCTTCAATTTATATCTGTTTAAAGTTTTAATATTTAGAAAATAAAATAATGTTAAAAGTGTATCCACAAATATTAAAATATTTGAAAAGCTTATTCAAAAATATAAAACGGAGGCCATAGTTAGAATGAAGTGCTGTTTATCCCAGTTTTCTCAATTACGCTATGATTAATTGTTCAATTTAATGCGGCTAACGTTATTCCTGCAAGCGTAACTATCAGGTAATGGGTTCTCTACACATTAATATTAATCTACACTAAAGCCAGTGGTGCTGTTTAGATACATAGATGAAAAAAGTTTGATTTGCATCAAAAATGTTGTAATAAAGAGTAGAAAGTTGAAAACAAGATATATATATATATATAGAGAGAGAGAGAGTGGTATAACTGAATATCAGAAACTGCTGTTGGAAATCAAGCTAGACATATTGCTCTTGAAAGATGAAGACTTTTAAAAAGACAGGCATGAACCGAAAAGCCAAAACAATTGTAAAGTTGCTAGTAGGGGATGTCCAACAAAAACATATCAGAAACTAACGCACAGTAAAGCTATGCTGGTCTCATTAAAGAAACTGCAATGTGCATTCAACATTGAACAGTAAACTTTGTATCCTAAAGGAACACTGTAGGGTCAGGAAAACAAATATGTATTCCTGACACTATATTGGTAAAACCACCATTTAGAGACCTTGACTCTCCCTTGCCCCCCTAAATATAGCAAAATCTTATCTTTACTCCAGTCTGCTGCAGGCTCTGCTACTAATCTGCCTGCTTGGCTGACATCATCAGAAGTGGTGTCCTAAACCAATCACAATGCTTTCACATAGGTCAGCATTGGATTGGCTTATCTTGTCAAGGAGGCGGATCAGGAGCAGAGCCAGCAGAAGCCAAACACAGCCTGTCCATTCAGCATCTCCTCATAGAGATACATTGAATCGATGCATCTCTATGATGAAAGTTCAGTGTCTCCATGCAGAGGGTGGAGACACTGAACGGCAGTACTGTCCCAGGAAGCACCTCTAGTAGTCATCTGAGGAGTGGCCATTGGAGGTGTCTCTAGGCTGTAATGTAATTACTGCTTTTTCTCTTAACCCCTTAAGGACCAGTGTTTACTGCAAAATGTCTGAAGAGAATGGTTATACTTACCAGAACAAATACAATAAGCTGTAGTTGTTCTGGTGACTATAGTGTTCCTTTTTTAAGGCAAATATATAAAGCTAAAAGCTGGGGAAAAAAATCCAGAAATGCACGGATATTGAAAAATAAAACTGACATTTTTTTATTACTGTTTCAAAAAAAGAAAAAAAGATTACCGGTATATATATTATTTGCATGTGTATTATCTTGTAATGTATCTTTTTATCAGGTTCAAAGCTTATCCTTGATCAATTGAGGCAGCAATCTGAAGCATAGCTTAAAGGGACACTGTAGTCACCACAACAATTACAGCTTAATGTAGTGGTTCTGGTGAGTATAATCATTGCGTTCAGAGAAAAGGTAGTGTTTACATTGCCCCTAGGGAATACCTCCAAGTTGCCACTCCTCAGATGGCCACTGGAGATGCTTCCTGGGGCAGTGCTGCACAGTAAGCAGCACTGCTGTTCAGTGTCTCCATGCTCTGCATAGGGACGCTGAATTTTTCACGTAGAGATACATTGATTCAATGCATCTCTATGAAGAAGTGCTGATTGTCCAAAATTGCATTTGGCCCCGCCCATCCTGCCCCCTTGCCGATTTTAAGCAATCTAATACTTTTCCTATGGGAAAGCATTGATTGGTTAAAAATCGGCAGTTCTGATGATGTCATTAAGGAGGCGGATTGTGGCGGGGCCAGCGCTGGCGGACCCGCACGGCATTGGAAATAAGGTGAGTTTTAATTCCTTTTAAGCTACACCTCGTTAATGAGGCCCAGAGAAGGCCTAAGCAATCATCCTGGGTTGCTGTATCTCTCATGCAGAGAGGACTTGCTGGTATTTTGGTTTTGGACTGCTCCTATGGTTGGGATGAGTCTTATATGCAAATGGTATAGTTTCTCTTTGTATTGGCACAAGTGAACAAAAACATTTAACATCTAACTAAAGGGCAAGCTACTGAGTTTCTCTGAGCTTTTGCCCGAGTACTCATCTTCTAGTTTCTAGAAAGTTTTGAACTTCAAATTGTACATGGTTCTAGCAGATAAATGGGGCTAGTGACCTAAGTGGATTTAGAATGGATGCTGTATGAAATGTAACTCTGTGTATAGATTATAAAATAATGTGTAACATGGCTATATTACATGTAAAAGTACAAAATGATTAAACCACATATCATATTTTTTTAAATAGAAGGCAGAGGACAGTACAGTGGGCAAATACATCCCTTGTAGCTGTTGTCCAGTGTCCAGTTCAAGCACAAAACAAGCTCAAATTGTTGTCTTGTGTAGTAGTGGCATAACTTGTTAGCAGATTTTATGAGTGACATAGTGCCGTCACAAGTGCCATAGAAATTAGTTTTGCTGCAGACATTATTACACTGCAATATACTAAAGGAACATGTATTGATGAATTCAACAAAAGAACGTCAAATGTTTTTTTGAAGAAAATGAGATACTTGAGACAATTATGAAACAACAATGCAAAACAAATTTAAAAAAAACTATGTGTTATTTGGCATGTTTGAAAAGGCAAATAAATGCCAAGGTCATTACAAGAAAGGGCTAAGTCAGCTATAGACAAAATCACATACAAGTCATGGAGTGGACATTTTTAATGAAGTTAAAAGAAAGTTCCACATGTATGATACATTAATTCAAGGCCAATCAGCAACTTGGTAATGGTGAGACTCTCTTCCTTCTAAAATAATGGTCTCCTAGCTCTCGGAAGAACATCACAGCAGAAGAAAAGGGCCTAAATTCCTGAACTGCTTCATCCTATTAGGGAAAATCTCAGAAATCCTGAGTAAATGTTTTATATCTTAAATATATACAAAGGAAGCCTTTATTTAAAAAATGAAATGTTTAGCTAACAATGGACTCATTCAGAAGAAATGATTCTATGATTTAAAAAGGGGGTAAATGCAAGGAATGGGAACTGCTTATATAAGCAGGCACAGGTTAAATTAACAACTACTAGTATTTAGAAGTCCTGTGAGCAAAATATTCAGAACACACAGCGGTACTACTTGAGATAACTACATTGGATACAGGGTGCCAGCAAGAATGAATCCTCATACTGACTGCATATAGAAGCCCATATAGCAGCCCAGAGGCAGGATTCATTGTCACTGGCGTTCCATCTGGGGTGGTGGTGCCCTGGTGACCAGACAGAGAAAAACACTTAAGGCCATCCGTCAAGGTATTTTCTGAGGAATGTGAAAGCGCTTCTTCACTTGGCATCATCTTGGGCCTGTGAAGAAGATCTTCAATATTCTGTGAGTTCAATCTTTTGAGTGTCCGTATGCATGTGTCTGCATGTGTATCTGTTTGTCTGCATGTGTGTGGGGGTGGGGGTGGGGACGTGTGGAGTAGGAGGTAGATGTATGGGGGGGGCAGGGCAATTTACGCACTGGGCTCAGTGGTTTCTAGTTATGCCTCTGGGTACAAGTTTGATATGTTGAAACAATAGTCTTAATAGGAAACAAATAAAAAATACAACCTACGCTGTATAGAGATACAAAACATGTACCATAAGGAAAGCCTGGTGTTTAAAGAATACCTCTGCCAAAATTATTTAGACTTAAATCAGGACAAAATGTGTCCTATATCGCTGAACAACAACCTATACACATACTATTTTACTTAGATTTAGGGCTGAATAGTAACTGCTTAATGAATAGCAATTTGAGCCTTAATGTGCCAAATATTCCTCTCAGGTTTCAAATAAATGTTAAACTGTTAAAAAAAAAATAGTAAAAAAAACAAAAACCTCTTTGGTCTGTCCTGGAATCATGTCTGAATTGCAAACGATAGACCCAAATAACCATGTCAGACAATTTATTTAATGGAGTTATTTTTATAAACCTGCTATTTTTTTGCTTCAATCCTGCAGGGAAATTTTCCATTTACAAAACTTCCCTGTTTAGTGAAAAAAATAAAATAGGATCTCCAATGGCGTGAAGAAGATTTTTTACAAAGATTTTTACAAAGGGTTAAAAAAACATGTTTTGTTTATTTTCAGTGTTTATATTTTATTTTACATATAAACTTCCTCAACTTATAACCTCTGACCTTCTTTCTTCCAATTAATAGAATGGGCAGCAAATCAAATCTGGTATATTTACATAGAAGACATATATTGCTGATATATAGAGGTTCCTTCATTAGCAAATGGAGGCCTAAGAATAACCAACAGTGATTCTCAAGAAGTAATCATTATTGACATTTCTACGCAAGCAGTTTCCTTCCATTTTATGTCTGAGTCAAGGTTAAACGCAAGATATCTGCTTTGACTTTGCAGGCAACCGAGACATTCGCAGTGTAAAATGCGATTCATATTAATCTTGGGCAACGTGTTATTGTCATTAAACCGTTCCCGCTGAAACACTTTGCAATCATTATATGCGTGGAAAGGGCGATTGTGATAATTATGATAACATGTCCACTCGCATCTACACAATGTATTTGCCTTTTAACCAAAATAGACAAAGCTGACATTTAAAAACTGGTAGCAAAAGAAAAAAAGAAATGGTAATGCAAAAATTATGTTACTTATTATTAAGATGTTACTTTTTAGTCATACTGCGAATGTAAAAAACAACAACTCTTGGGGTCACAAATGTAAAAAAAGCTGTAGAAATTAGAAAGCAAAAAGGCATTGCAGGGTGTCGTGATAATGTTTTGCATGTGATGAGCGCCGTCTAGTGGTCTTTTTAGAAATTAAGCACAGAATAGCAGCCCAACTCTCAACGGAGCATACCATTTAAAGGCTCCTTTATTTTTGACACATTTTTGCACATTAATTCATGGGCTATTATAAGAACTAGCAATATCGTTTGCCAATGTTTGTGCAATGTTTTAATATTTTTTTACTTGATTTTATAAAGATTTTATAGCAACCTTTGTTCCATGCACTGTGGAAAGCTGGTATTAAATCTTATACTCTTTTACTCAATAATTGTCACTGTGCATATTTATTTATTTATAAAATATTTTACCAGGATGGATACATTGAGATTTCTCACGTTTTCAAGTATGTCCTGGGTCTTTGTCCACAAAACATTGCATTGTTACAATAGGATACAATATTAAAAAAATACAATATACAAACTATATATATATATATATATATATATATATATATAATTCACGCTGGGTCCTGTACTCCTGCTCCCAGTCTTGTTTATTGCCTAGGTGCCACTCCGACCTCAAAATATAAAATACCTTGTTGAAAGTGCACTCACAGGACTCGATACTGTTGCCAAAAATTTGCCATTTATTCAAGCTTCAAAAAGTTGATTACATAGTGTCAACGTTTCAGTCCACTAGGGACTTTTTTCAAGACTTATATATATATACATACACACATATATAAATTTAATACATAACAGGTAGAGATGTCCCGAATAGTTTGCCAGCGAATAGTTCCTGGCGAACATAGCTTGTTCGCCACGGTGGGCGAACATATGCAATGTTCGGTCCGCCCCCTATTCTTCATCATTGAGTAAACTTTGACCCTGTACCTCACAGTCAGCAGACACATTCCAGCCAATCAGCAGCAGACCCTCCCACCTCCTGGACAGCATCCATTTTTGATTTGTTCGGAAGCTGCATTCTTTTTTTTTTTATTCTTTATTTTTGAAGTGCAGTGATACACGTAGTGACAATGACATTTGGTGCAATGCAAAACGTTGGAATACAGACTTAGAGTTATGAAACAAAATGTCAAGAGGAACTGCACATTTTTAAAATATAAAACAATCATGCTAGGTAAACTTGTCTTGATATAAGTGAAAAGCATGGCATCGTCAGACATGTTGAGAGTGTTCGTAAGTTTGAATACACATGCTTGAACTGAAGAGGGGTAAGGGGATTAACACCACCAGTTATAGATAAACATGTGTGAATCAGAATATCAAAACTAGAAATAAGTAGACTAAATAACCTCTTAGTGAGTGCTGTTAAATGCTAGACAACTGACTACACCTCATAACAAGGGCATTTTAGACTCTCAGCAGCAGAGATGTTTTAGCCAATTCCTCTGACATGCTTCAGAGAGTGGTCATCTCTACTCGCATCCATGAGCCGCTTAGTAGTGCTTCCACCGCCTGCCGGGTGCACCAGAGGATCGCTCAGACCACGAGGGTCAGCAGGTCGGCGCATCATCACCCTTGCTCCCCGAGCCCAGTCCACTATGGAAGAAGATGCCTGGTCGACCCCCAGCCCTCCAGCTTCAGTATAAGTAACCTGTGAGGTTCTGGGATCAGTCCTGTTCAGTCGTGGGCGGCTGGTTCAGGTAAGTGTTCAGTGAGCAACCTCCAAAGGTATTATTCCCACTGTGGGTCTCACTTTGCAGGCTGTATGCAGGGAGCTCACCTCATGCACGTCCATTCGCCATGCTGGCCAGGCCCCCCCCCCCCCCCTGGAAGCTGCATTCTTAGTGAGAGGAGGGACAGTGTAGCTGCTGCTGATTTAATAGGGAAATCGATAGGCTAGTGTATTCAGTGTCCACTACAGTCCTGAAGGACTCATCTGATCTCTGCTATGAGGAAAGCACCCCAAAAAGCCCTTTTTAGGGCTAGAACATCAGTCTGCTTTTTTTTCCCTGTGTAATCTAATTGCAGTTGCCTGCCTGCCAGTGTGTGTGTCAGGCTCACAGCGTATACTTTGCCCACTTGCCCAGTGACACCACTCATATCTGGTGTCACAATAGCTTGCATTTAAAAAAAACAAAACTTTTTTGACTGTAATATAATAGCAGTCAGTTTCCTTCACACGTGTGCGTTTCAGGGCCTGCCAGGGCACAGTGTCACACCAGTGCAACTCATACTGGTGTAACAGCAGTGTACATTAAAAAAAATAATAGGAATTTGACTGAAATAATAGCAGTCAGTGTCCTTCACACGTGTGCGTTTCAGGGTCTGCCAGGGCACAGTGTCACACCAGTGCAACTCATATCTGGTGTAACCGTAGTGTACATTGAAAAAAAAAAATGTAATAGATTGAATAGCAGTTAGTTGTCTGCAAGCGTGTGTCAGGCCTACAGCGTCTACTCTGCCAACTTCTGCCAGTGCACATTGCCACTCATATCTGTTGTCACAGTAGCTTGCACGCATAGTACCACTAATCGAAAAAAAAATTACAGGCAGAGGCAGGCCACCCTGCAGGGGCCGTCGTGGTCGTGGTGCTGTGATTCCCTTTGGCCCTAGAATAAAGCCCAGTGTTCAGAGGCCACGTACCCTGAACTCGAAAAGTTCTGAGGACATAGTTGACTGGCTAACACAGGACACCCAATCTTCTACAGCTTCCGCTCGGAACCTTGACGCACCATCCTCCTCCAGCTTAGCTTCGGGCACCTCTCAAGTTACCACTCGCCCGCCTGCCACCACCACCAACACTAGCACCACAGCCGCTTCACTTGATCTGTCAGAGGAGTTATTTACACATCAGTTGGAAGAAATGAGTGATGCGCAACCATTATTGCCAGATGATGTAGATAACAGGGATATGTCTCAGTCAGGCAGCATTATACACATGGACGTACGATGTGATGATGATGATGTTGAACCCGCTGCTGCTTCCTTTACTGAGTTGTCAGATACAAGTGAAGCGGTTGATGATGACGATGCGACCGTGGATGTCACATGGGTGCCCGCTAGAAGAGAAGAAGAACAGGGGGAAAGTTCAGATGGGGAGACAGAGAGGAGGAGGAGTCGAGTTGGAAGCAGGGGGAGGTCGTTGCAAGGAGCTAGTGGCACAGTCAGACAGCATGCATCGGCACCCGGGGTCAGCCAGAGAGCACGCCAATCAACGCATGCTGTTGCCACCACCAGAATGCCATCATTGCAGAGCTCAGCAGTGTGGCATTTTTTTGTGTGTCTACCTCTGACAACAGCATGCCATTGGCAACCTGTACCAAAAGAAACTGAGTCGTGGGAAGTCCAACACCCACCTAGGTACAACTGCTTTGCGAAGGCACATGATCGCACATCACAAACACCTATGGGATCAACACATGAGTACAAGCAGCACACAAACTCAAAGCCGCCATCCTCCTCCTGGTCCAGCATCTTCAGCCACGTCAACCACTGCTGTCCTCCTTGCCCCCTCTCAACCATCCACCACTCCGTCTCTCGCCTTGAGCAGTTCCTGCTCATCTGCCCACAGTCAGGTGTCTGTCAAGGACATGTTTGAGCGTAAGAAGCCAATGTCACAAAGTCAACCCCTTGCCCGGCATCTGACAGCTGACTTGTCTGAACTCTTAGCCCGCCAGCTTTTACCATACAAGCTGGTGGAGTCTGAGGCATTCCAAAAAATTTTAGCTATTGGGACACCGCAGTGGAAGGTACCTGGCCGAAATTTCTTTGCACAAAAGGCAATCCCCAACCTGTACTCGATTGTGCAAAAGGAAGTAATGGCATGTCTGGCACACAGTGTTGGGGCAAGGGTCCATCTGACCACTGATACCTGGTCTGCAAAGCATGGTCAGAGCAGGTATATCACCTACACTGCGCATTGGGTAAACCTGCTGACGGCTGCCAAGCATGGAATGCGTGGCTCTGCAGAGGAGTTGGTGACACCGCCACGACTTGCAGGTAGGCCTGCTGCCACCTCCTCTACTCCTCCTACTCCATCCTCTTCCGTAACCTCCTCGGCTGAGTCCTCTTCTGCTGCTGCATCTTGCTCCACATCAACGGCACCCCCCAGCTCCCCAGGTACTATTCCACATCCCGGATATGGCAGTGTCACGCCGTCTTGGGGTTGACTTGCCTGAAAGCAGAGAGTCACACCGGACCAGCACTCCTGTCCGCCCTGAACGCACAGGTGGATCAGTGGCTCACTCCGCACCAACTGGAGATCGTCAAAGTGGTTTGTGACAACGGAAGAAATTTGTTGGCGGCATTGAATTTGGGCAAGTTGACACATGTGCCGTGCATGGCACATGTGTGTAATCTGATCGTACAACGCTTTGTGCATAAATAACCAGGCTTACAGGATGTCCTGAAGCAGGCCAGGAAGGTGTGTGGCCATTTCAGGCATTCCTACACGGCCATGGCGCACTTTTCAGATATCCAGCGGCGAAACAACATGCCAGTGAGGCGCTTGATTTGCGACAGCCCGACACGTTGGAATTCAACACTCCTAATGTTCAACCGCCTGCTCCAACAAGAAAAAGCCGTTAACAACTATTTGTATGACCAGGGTGCTAGGACAGCCTCTGCGGAGCTGGGAATTTTTTTGCCACGTTACTGGACGCTCAGGGGCAATGCCTGTAGGCTCATGCGTCCTTTTGAGGAGGTGACAAACCTAGTCAGTCACACCAAAGGCACCATCAGCGACATCATACCATTTGTTTTCTTCTTGGAGCGTGCCCTGCGAAGAGTGCTGGATCAGGCCGTAGATGAGCGTGAAGAGGAAGAGTTGTGGTCACCATCACCACCAGAAACAGCCTTATTAGCATCGCTTGCTGGACCTGCGGCAACGCTGGAAGAGGATTGTGAGGAAGAGGAGTCAGAGGAGGAATGTGGCTTTGAGGAGGAGGAGGAGGAAGACCAACAACAACAGGCATCCCAGGGGGCTCGTTGTCACCTATCTGGTACCCGTGGTGTTGTACGTGGCTGGGGGGAAGAACATACCTTCAGTGAGATCACTGAGGACGAAGAACGGGACATGAGTAGCTCGGCATCCAACCTTGTGCAAATGGGGTCTTTCATGCTGTCGTGCCTGTTGAGGGACCCTCGTATAAAAAGGCCGAAGGAGAACGACCTGTACTGGGTATCCACGCTACTAGACCCCCGGTATAAGATGAAAGTGCCTGAAATGTTACCGAATTACCGTAAGTCGGAAAGGATGCAGCAGTTCCAAAATAAATTAAAAAATATGCTTTACACAGCGTATAAGGGTGATGTCGCAGCACAACAGGAATCTAACAGAGGAAGAGGTGAAAGTAATCCTCCTCCTCCCACAACCACGCCGGCAAGGACAGGACGCTTTACAGACATGTTGTTGATGTAGGACATGCAGAGCTTTTTAAGTCCTACACATCGCTACAGCCCTTCGGGGTCCACCCTCAGAGAACGACTCGACCGACAGGTAGCAGACTACCTTGCCTTAACTGCAGATATCGACACTCTGAGGAGCGATGAACCCCTTTCCTACTGGGTGTGCAGGCTTGACCTGTGGCCTGAGCTATCCCAATTTGTGATAGAAGTTCTGGCCTGCCCCGCTTCAAGTGTCCTGTCAGAAAGGACCTTCAGTGCAGCAGGAGGTATTGTCACTGAGAAGAGAAGTTGCCTAGGTCAAAAAAGTCTAGATTACCTCACCTTTATTAAGATGAATGAGGGATGGATCCCGAAGGGACTGACAGTGGGCGATACATTCGACTAAAAAAGGCCTGATGAGGGGGACGTAACAGGGATTAAACTGATAAGAATAGTACTACTTAACACAACACTCCTATCTGGTGGCACATTAGATTGCACGCGCAGTGCCCCAAATTTGAAGTAGGAGAACCGACCAAGCATCTTTTTCCATCTCCCGGTTCCTAAAATCGATGCCATATACACGTCCCCTGATAGGGGACATAACAGGGATTAAACTGATAAGAATAGTACTACTTAACACACCACTCCTATCTGGTGGCACATTAGATTACACGCGCAGTGCCCCAAATTTGAAGTAGGAGGACCAACCAAGCATCTTTTTCCATCTCCCGGTTCCTAAAATCGATGCCATATACACGTCCCCTGATAGGGCACGTAACAGGGATTAAACTGATAAGAATAGTACTACTTAACACAGCACTCCTATCTGGTGGCAGATTAGATTGCACGCGCAGTGCCCCACATTTGAAGTAGGAGGACCGACCAAGCATCTTTTTCCATCTCCCGGTTCCTAAAATCAATGCCATATACACGTCCCCTGATAGGGGATGTAACAGGGATTTAACTGATAGGAATAGTACTACTTAACACAACTTACAATAACGCAGAGAGAGGCAATGCAGAGAGAGGAGTCTGAAGAAGAGGAGTCAGAGGAGGAAGGTGGCTTTGAGGAGGTGGAAGACCAAACACAGCAGGCGTCCCAGGGGGCTTGTTGTCACTTTTCGGTGACCCTTGGTGTTGTACGTGGCTGGGTGGAGGAAGAGACCTTCAATGACATCAGTGAGGACAAGGAACGGGACATGGCTAGCTTGGTATCCTTGTGCAAATGGGGAGTTTGCGGTTGTGCAAATGGACTGTTTTCGGTTGTTTGCGGTGCGTTAAACGGGGAGTTTGGTCTGTCACTGTGAAGCGGGTGTAACCTTTACACTACCTGATCGATACAACATCATACCTGATATTTTAAAGCACGTTATTCCAAACAATTAGGAATGTTATGTGATTTATGCCCTTTATGGATTAAAACCAGACTCTGCATCAACTATGTAATTTTCCATGGGAGTTTTGCCATTTATCCCCCTCCGGCATGCCACAGTCCAGGTGTTAGTCCCCTTGAAACAACTTTTCCATCACTATTGTGGCCAGAAAGAGTCCCTGTGGGTTTTAAAATTCACCTGCCTATTGAAATCTATGGCGGTTCGCCCGGTTCGCCCGTTCGCGAACATCTGCGGAAATTCTCGTTCACCGTTCGCGAACAGAAAATGTTATGTTTGGGACATCTCTAATAACAGGTAATAAATATATTCAACCATGACGGGTAAATTCTGTGCTGAGGTATATTGCCATAGATCTCTTAAAAGATTTTAGATTGAATGAAGATTTGACTGTGTCCCTGAGGTTATTCCATAATTGTGGTGCTCTGTAGGAAAAGGAGGATTGAGCCACTTTATTTTTTATTGCGATATGCTGAATATTGTGCTAGTACTAGATCGGAGGTTATAGGAGGTGGGAACAGCCTGGGAGAGCGTTCTACTCAGGTAGGGTGGGAGCTTCCCAGAAAAGCCCTTATGCACAAGGCTGGAAAGATGAAGAGTACGTTGGGATTCCAGCGACAGCCAGTTGAGCTTTTTTAACATGTCACAGTGGTAGGTAAAGTAATTACATTCTAGTTCACAGCAGCAGAACAAATTAAATAACGTATTAAGTTTATGAAGGTGGGTTTGCGATGCAGGTGCATACACGACATCCCTGAAATCAATGACCAGCATAAGCATTTGTTGCACTGTCTGTTTCCTTACTGTAGGGCCTAGGCAGGATTTAGGAACTGTGATGCATTCTTAGGTATTTAAATGGCGCCAACATATTCAGCAGCGCTTTACATTAATAGAAAGGGGATATTAGTGGTAAAATATATGCAGGCAGATGAGCTTACAATCTATGTAGCCAGATATATGTCAAACAAGTTTAAAGTTATTAAAAAGTAATATTTGGAAGATTTTGTTTTCTTTGTGCTTCGAATTGCAAGTTCAGGTAGAACAAGACACCTAAGAATTGCTGAGCAGAGTATCAATATTGATCATTCAGTTTGGTTATAGAGCAAAAATAAGAGTTTAGTTGTGAGATGGTCAACCATTAGACCAAGGGGTATGAGCTCCAAATACATTTTTGAAACCAAAAAGTAGAAAAAAAGGTGACTATGTCCTAAAATCATGTCTGGAACGTAAAGAGACAAGCAGTTTTCCCCCAATGAAAATATAGATAATGAAATGCATGCAAGTTTTCATTTGGGGTATATCTACTAAACAGTGATTTTTATTTATTTTGTATTTGAGCAGTGAAGTTTTCCTTTAATTAACCCCTTAAGGACCAAACTTCTGGAATAAAAGGGAATCATGACGTGTCACACATGTCATGTGTCCTTAAGGGGTTAACCTTCATTCAATCACTAAAACTCATCAATAATACATTTCCATAAAGCAGATTGGCACTTTGTTACTGCAGTAATATATTTAAAAGGGGGGAAATTAACCGTTAAAGAAAAAGCCGTTTGTACTGAGTACAATAGTCCTAAATATCTATTCTTATTTGCCAAAAATGTATTATTACTTTGTCAACACTTATTTTACTGAATAGAATACATTCTACTTTTTACTAGTTGTAGTGATCAGAATCACCTGCAGAGGTCTCAAAGGAAGAAAGTATGGCAGATAAAAAGACAGAATTAAAAGCAAAAAGCAGCTGTTCCCTGGTTTACCTTGACTTTTTAAAATTCTATATTGCACCTACATATTTTACAGCCGATTTGATCTACTTAAAGGCAAATGAAGAATTCAGATAATGTTAATAAGCACCTGACACTCCATTGTACAGCGCTACGGAATCTGATGGCGCTATATAAATAATAAAATAAAATAATAATAATAATGTGTGTAGGTGTAGGGTGTTCCTTTAACTGTGGTATTTGAATTCTGGGTCCATAGATTTTATATTCAAATGAAATCACACCCTTTCCCGTGTTTAATACAATAAGTACAATGCAAAATTATGAAAAATCCACTTTATTTTATTTTTTTAAAAAAAAGAAAAAATATACTTAATTAGGTATATACTGAACATCGAGTGATAACACTACACATGCCTTAGGTGTCACCAATAGTGTGAAATAGTGAAAATACCAAATATCATTTAAAAAAAAAAAAACAAACAAACACTCAGACATCACATAGGAAATGTAGAAACCCTTCTATCGGAATAAATGCAACATAACTGGCAGTTGCTGAGCAAAAACAGATTGTTACAAGAGCGATAATAATAATAATAATAGTCATTTTACTATTTGTGTACTCTTCATAGATTTTATGATGATATAGACAAGGGAGACAGTGAGGAAGGATAACGAGTCTGGGAAAAGAGAAGACAGAAGAGACTCGGCGGATGTCTAATGAATCCCAATTTATAATATAGCATGGCAACACACAATAAATTGTTATAAAATAAATATGTTTCATATACCATTGCTACAGATTTCACAAACCTAGACATTTATATAACAACATGACAACAGACTGTAATAAATCACAATATGTAATATAGCATGGTTACAGCATTAATTAACCCACAATGTATAATACAGCATAGTAACAGACTGTAATCAATTGAAATTTGTAATATAGCATGGCGACAGATTATACGAAATCCATATGTATAATATAGCATTGTAAAACGGAAAATAGAAGCATATGTTTTTTTTTACTCTTTGAGAATTGCCATTGGGCTTGTTTGATCAATCTATCAGGGTTATGCAGTAAAGTGAGAATGAAAAGCAAATTCAAAGTGAATTTAAAATGTAAAGTAGCACAATGGGCACCATAACAACTTTAACCCAATCAGTAGCTCCTTATTTATAATATTGTTTTTTGAATGGGGAGTTACTGATTGACTTAGAGCGTCAGCTGACCACTCTAAGACAATAAAAGCGCCCCTGCCCAGAGGCTGTCTATGCTTTCTGTAGCTGAATTCCTGAAGCAGATGTGGACAAGGACAGCATTGAACGGCAGTAAAGATGGGCCAGGGACTGCCTGGCATCATAACATCATTTCTATTAAGTTGTTATGGCACCCGGAGTGTTCCTCTTAGGTCAAAATTACAGAAATGGAAAAATTCTCCTATTGGAAATGGAAAAATTTGACCATTCTCCCCATCTCAGAGGGCATGCCTGCGCTTTGAGCTAGAAAGAGGATCCAGGAGTCAGTCGGGAGATGGACAATGAAGTGAGAGAGGGAAATAAAAAGAAAAAGGAATATTAAGAAATGGAGAAAGGTGAAGAGGGCTGTAAGGGATCACGGCAGGATAGGAGGGCACACTGAAGCTTCCCCCTCGGGTGTGCACTCAGCGCTGCCTGGAAGGGTAGAAGGTGATAATGTCTGTCTCCATGCACATACAGATGTATATTTTGCACATCATTGACAGTAGGCTGTCTAAAGTATGTTTGCCAGGGTGCAACAAGCCCCCAGCACAAAAGTGCAAATATCTCTATATCTTTATTATTACTATTATTATTATTATTGGTATTTATATAGCGCCAACTAATTCCGCAGCGCTTTCCCATATAATGAAAGGGTGGGGGAATTTACAATAAATGAGACAATTACACAGTGACACAGGAACAATAGGTAGATGAGGACCCTGCTCAAACGGGCTTACAGTCTAGAGGATATATGTGCAACGTGTTAAGCTCATGATTACGGGACTATAAATGGTTACGATATAATAAATAGTATCTCTAGAGATTGGATTATATATGAGACTTTTGGATTCTATGACTAGTAATTGAAATCTCAACTTGAGATTTGTGCTGTGCGCTCCCCTCCTGCCGGTCACCCTGCGGCCAGCAAACCCGTGCCAGTGTGGCAGTGCACTGGCCCTGAAGGAATGGCGGCCCATGGTCGAAGGGGTTGCAACTGTGGCTGGGCCCCCTGGAGTGAATGGTACTTACGCCACTGCCATAGCCCTTCCTGTGAGTGATACTGGTATATGCAGCTGTCTCTGTGCTTGAGGATGACCAAAAGTTAACATGTTGTAAATTGTCAATTGTACATAAAAATCTTACATGTCTTCATCAGAAATATCGCCATTGCTGCTATTATGTATAAATATTCTAAATATTAAGAACATTTCAAATTTAATTTTAATCTGGCGTAAAATGTAGCATTGTACCAATTCAATGATCAGATCGCAGTTTCTATATTCCTTCAAAGGGATATCTCAGTTGGAGTGCACAACCAACCAATCAATTATTTTAATGACTCCTAAGAAATTATTAATTGTTTCAATACAAGTTGCATATCACCAAAGGGATTGCCTACTGAAGTGTAAATTGTGTGGAATTCAAAGAGGATTTAAAAGGTAATTTCATGTTTTGGACCCAAATAACCAAACTGTAAAAAAAAAAAAAAATCAAGGTCAACTATATTTTACAAGGTCATTTATTGAAGTGAGAATTCAAAGTGAATCTCAAATTTAAGGTCAGAAATAAAGCATAGCATAGATGATTCTTATAGTTTGGCTAATTTAACCTTAACCCCTTCCCGCCGTTACGACGTACCATGCCGTCCTGCATTAAATGGGCTTTAAAGCCGTTGCGACGGCATGGTACGCCGTAACGGCTTCCAGCCCCAGGAGGTGAGTTGTACTTACCTCCGCCGCGATCCTCTTCTGAGACAGCCCAGGCAGCCCCCCTCCGGCAAATGAGGCCCCCGGGGGCCATGTGATCGCTCTCAAAGAGCGATCACATGGCCCCCTATAGCTGGCTATGGATCTGCCAGCAGGGGGACTGTCTAAAATGTTAGACAGTCCCCCTGCTGGTAGGTAGTGTAAAAAAAAATAATTAACATGTTATAAAATAAATTAAATATATTTTTATATATATATATAATATGTATATATAATATATATACATATTATATATATATGTAACGTCATACAAAGTGTATTTTAATATTAATATAAGTATATATATTAATATTAAAATACACTTAGAATGACGTTACATATATATAATATGTATATATATTATATATATATATATATAATAGATGTACATATTTATATTATATATAAATACGTATAATTAAAATAATAAATAAATAAAATAATAAAATAAATAAATAAAATATTGAAACAAAATTCAATATAAATTATATGTGCATATGTAATTTCATTATAACTGTATTTTGTTATTAATATATATATATCGGTAACAAAATACACTTAGAATGACATTCTATATATATCTATCTATATATAAAATACAAATAACCGCAAATATATATATAGATAAATACATATACTTACATAAAAGATTACATTAGTATACAAGTAGAATTTAAATACCTATAAATGCATATATATTAAAATTCTATGTGTATATTTAAATAATCTTTTAACGTAATTATGTGATTTGATTAATTAAAATTTGATTGACATGCCTGACAACACAGGGAGAAAGTGCAGAGAATTTAATTTTTTTAATTATTTTTGTAATATGTTTTACTGTTTTAAAACACTAGTGAAGTCTCCTGAGAATAACAGTACCCCCCCCCCCCCCCCCCCCCCCCCAGATTGGTTATGTTGCATTTGAGAGCGTATGGTAGCCCAGGAATGAGAATTACCCCATGATGGCATACCATTTGCAAAAGTAGACAACCTGAGGTATTGCAAGTGGGGTATGTCCAGTCTTTCTTAGTAGCCACTTAGTCACAAACACTGGCCAAATATTCGTTTTTTGCTTTTTTCACACAAAAACAAATATGAACGCTAACTTTGCCCAGTGTTTGTGACTAAGTGGCTACTAAAAAAGACTAAACATACCCCACTTTCAATACCTTGGCTTGTCTACTTTTTCAAATGCTATGCCATTATGGGGGTAATTCTCATTCATGGGCTACCACACCGTCTCAAAGGTAACATTACTAATCTGGAGAATTTCAATTTGAAAATGGAATCTTCTATATTTGACCCTGTAACTTTCCAAAACACCATAAAACTTGTTAATGGGGGGTACTGTTGTACTCGTGAGACATCGCTGATTACAAATATGTGCATTTTTTTGCAGTAAAACCTAACAGTGTTATGACATTCACAGTTAAAATGTCAGCCGGAAATGCAAATTTAAAAAAAAAAATCGTATTTTCTCTAATTTTTATTTTATTTTATTCATAATAAATTATGTTCCATATATGAATAGTTAATGATAGATTAAAGACCTGTTTCTCCTGAACAAAACGATATATAATAAGTGTGGGTGCATATAATTTGAAAGAGGGGAACTACGGGTGAACAGACATTTAGCGCAAATTCCAGTTTTTGTTTACATTTTGTTTTGATCAGAACGTGCACTATTGACTCAGTCCTGAAGGGGTTAAATGTAAAACCCATTTTGAATTCACTTTAAATTACCACTCTGGTGAAAAATACTGATTGTTTTTGTTGTTTTGTTTTTAACTCTTAATTTTGAAATTCACGTTGAGTTAACTTTAAAAGTTGACAATTTTGCCCAACCAGCTCATTCAATCCTTCATTTTTCTTGATATCTCTAAAGACAAACACACTTTATATAATAAACAGCTTGTATGTTTACTATATAAATTTGTAATAAGTTATATGTTTTTCTTTCCAGTGCAAGGAATGTTTCGATTTTATAACACTTACATTCCATGCTGCCCTGTTTAAGACATGTTGCTTTTATCATGCAGTTCCTTATCATGATCTGGCTTTGTAAATATTAATCAGTGTTAATATTCGCTTTTGTTACCTCATCTTCAATTCTTTCCAGACACAATGACTCTCAAATTGTAGTTAGAAACTGAGCATTAAGACATTGGAGTCTATGGTCACCTAGTCCTATCCATCAGTACCCGTCCAACGATGTCATTGCATTAAAATGCAATCCTTGTTAGCTCTGAAATAGCCCCAGTCTGTTTTCTGAACATTATCTTGTAAATAAGAAATTACAAGCTAATAATATAGAAAAACAGCTGAATAGATTTTAATAAGCCGGATCGGAACAGAACCAGTTCAATTTATTCCAGGCCAGAAAGGCATAGACAACGTCACAAAAAAGGTGTTGAGTTGAATAAATGATTCATATCCTTTGATGATACCTAGTTTCAGCATCAATAGGATGTTAGAATTAGTGTAATGTTCATTTCTGCTCAATGCTTGGGAGATTTTGGAATAAAGGCATATAATTAATGTAATTAAGGCAGCATACCATCCATCTCTCTTTGTAATAATAGGTATCATCAGGACTGAAGAACTCATACATTGAAAAGAAGTACCAGAAAAAAAACCTGACTTGGTCCTTCTTTGTACTATTTGCATGAGGGTCATTCCAATGCTATCCATCATTGTACATTATATTGAACCAGGTAAACATAAAAGAGAAATGGAATCCTCATTTCGCAATAAGGGAATCTTTTAATATGTTGGTATTAGGCTAGACCAGGGATAGGCAACCTACGGCACTCCAGATGTTGTGGACTACATCATCCATAATTCTCTTACACCCATAATGCTGGCAAAGCATCATGGGAGGTGTAACTGAAACATCTGGAGTATCAAATGTTGCCTATGCCTGGGCTAGACACTGCCATCTGATTTGGAATTCCTTTCCAAGGATAGATACTCTGTGATTAGTGATGTACCGAACTGTTCGCTGGCGAATAGTTCCTGGCGAACATAGCGTGTTCGCGTTCACCACAGCGGGCGAACACATGCGCGGTTCGATCCGCCCCTTATTCGTTATCATTGACTAAACTTTGACCCTGTGCCTCACAGTCAGCAGACACATTCCAGCCACCCAGCAGCAGACCCTCCCTTCCAGACCCTCCCACCTCCTGTACAGCATCCATTTTAGATTCATTCTGAAGCTGCATTCTTAGATAGAGGAGGGAAAGCGTAGCTGCTGCTCATTTGATAGGGAAATGTATAGCTAGGCTAGTGTATTCAGTGTCCACTACAGTCCTGAAGGACTCATCTGATCTCTGCTGTAAGGACAGCACCCCAAAAAGCCCTTTTTAGGGCTAGAACATCAGTCTGCTTTTTTTTTTTTTGTGTAATCTAATTGCAGTTGCCTGCCTGCCTGCCAGCTTCTGTGTCAGGCTCACAGTGGATACTGTGCCCACTTGCCCAGTGCCACCACTCATATCTGGTGTCACAATAGCTTGCATTTAAAAACAAAAAATATTTTTTCACTGTAATAGATTGAATAGCAGTTAGTAGACAACTAACTATTATTCAATCTAGTACAGTGAAAAAATGTTTTTGCAAGCGTCTGTATGTCAGGCCTACAGCGTGTACTCTGCCAACCTCTGCCAGTGCAGATTGCCACTCATATCTAGTGTCACAATAGCGTGCATTTAAAAACAAAAAAAGTTTCACTGTTATAGATTGAATAGCAGTTAGTTGTCTGCAAGCGTCTGTGTGTCAGGCCAACAGCGTGTACTCTGCCAGTGCACAGTGACACTCATATCTGGTGGTACAATAGCGTGCATTTAAAAACCCCAAAACTTTTTTTCACTGTAATAGATTGAATAGCAGTTAGTTGTCTGCAAGCGTCTGTGTGTCAGGCCAACAGCGTGTACTCTGCCAACCTCTGCCAGTGCACATTGCCACTCATATCTGGTGTCACAATAGCGTGCATTTAAAAACAAAAAACGTTTTTCACTGTTATAGATTGAATAGCAGTTAGTTATCTGCAAGCGTCTGTGTGCCAGGCCAACAGTGTGCACTCTGCCAGTGCACAGTGCCACTCATATCTGGTGGCACAATAGCGTGCATTTAAAAGCCCAAAAACTTTTTTTTCACTGTAATAGATTGAATAGCAGTTAGTTGTCTGCAAGTGTCTGTGTGTCAGGCCAACAGCGTGTACTCTGCCAACCTCTGCCAGTGCACATTGCCACTCATATCTGGTGTCACAATAGCGTGCATTTAAAAACAAAAAACTTTTTTCACTGTTATAGATTGAATAGCAGTTAGTTGTCTTCAAGCGGGTGTGTCAGGCCTACAGCGTGTACTCTGCCAACCTCTGCCAGTGCACATTGCCACTCATATCTGGTGTCACAATAGCGTGCATATAAAACCCAAAAACTTTTTTCACTGTTATAGATTGAATAGCAGTTACTTGTCTTCAAGCGGGTGTGTCAGGCCTACAGCGTGTACTCTGCCAACCTCTGCAAGTGCACATTGCCACTCATATCTGGTGTCACAATAGCGTGCATTTAACACCAAAAAGCTTTTTTCACTGTTATAGATTGAATATCAGTTAGTTGTCTTCAAGCGGGTGTGTCAGGCCTACAGCGTGTACTCTGCCAACCTCTGCCAGTGCACATTGCCACTCATATCTGGTGTCACAATAGCGTGCATTTAAAACCAAAAAACTTTTTTCACTGTTATAGATTGAATAGCAGTTAGTTGTCTTCAAGCGGGTGTGTCAGGCCTACAGCTTGTACTCTGCCAACCTCTGCCAGTGCACATTGTCACTCATATCTGGTCTCACAGTAGCTTGCACGCATAGTACCACTAATCCAAAAAAAAATTACAGGCAGAGGCAGGCCACCCTGCAGGGGCCGTCGTGGTCGTGGTGCTGTGATTCCCTTTTGCCCTAGAATAATGCCCAATTTTCAGAGGCCACGTACCCTGAACTTGAAAAGTTCTGAGGACATAGTTGACTGGCTAACAGAGGACACCCAATCTTCTACAGCTTCCGCTCGGAACCTTGATGCACCATCATCCTCCAGCTTAGCTTCGGGCACCTCTCAAGATACCACTCACCCGTCTGCCGCCACCACCAACACTAGCACCACAGCCGCTTCACTTTATCTGTGAGAGGCGTTATTTACACATTTGAAGAAATGAGTGATGCGCAACCATTATTGCCAGAGGATGTAGATAACAGGGATATGTCTCAGTCAGGCAGCATTACACACAGGGGCGTATTAGCCGCGAGGCAAACAAGGCATTTGCCTTGAGCGGCATTTTCCAGGGGACGGCAAAAAAAGCCGCCCCCAAATGCCCAAGGCAAATGTCTTGTTAGCCTTGTGGCTAACAGACATGCTGGGCTGCAGGGCGGGCGGGCGGCTGGCGAGGGAGCACTTCCTCTGAGCTGTCTACTCAGCTCCCTTGCGCGCCGCAGAGTGAGGCTGGGAGCCGGAATATGACTTCATATTCCGGCTCCCAGCCTGACTCTGAGGCGTGCGAGGGAGCTGAGCAGACAGCTCAGAGGAAGTGCGAGGGAGCCAGCCGCCCACCAGCACCACCCGACCGCCCAGCAGCCACTGGACCACCAGGGAGAAAGATGACCGCCCCCCCCAGCATTCCCAAAGGTAAGGAGGCTGGGGGGGTTTAAGTAAAAAAAAAGTGTTAATGTGAGTGAGTGTGAGTGTGTGTGTCTGTTAGTGAGTGTAAGTGTGTGTGTGTCTGTTAGTGTGTGTGTGTGTCTGTTAGTGTGAGTGGGTGTGTGTGTCTGTTAGTGAGTGTGAGTGTGTGTCTGTTAGTGAGTGTGAGTGTGTGTCTGTGTGTGTGTCTGTTAGTGAGTGTGAGTGTGTGTCTGTTAGTGTGAGTGTGTGTGTGTCTGTTAGTGAGTGTGAGTGTGTGTCTGTTAGTGAGTGTGAGTGTGTGTGAGTCTGTTAGTGAGTGTGAGTGAGTGTGTGTGTGTGTCTGTTAGTGTGAGTGTGTGTCTGTTAGTGAGTGTACGTGTGTGTGTGTCTGTTAGTGAGTGTGAGTGTGTGTGTCTGTTAGTGTGAGTGTGTGTGTGTCTGTTAGTGAGTGTGAGTGTGTGTGTGTCTGTTAGTGAGTGCGTGTGTGTGTGTATGTTAGTGTGAGTGTGTGTGTGTGTCTGTTAGTGAGTGTATGTGTGTCTGTTAGTGAGTGTGAGTGTGTGTCTTTTAGTGAGTGTGTGTCTGTTAGTGAGTGTGTGTGTCTGTTAGTGAGTGTGAGTGTGTGTCTGTTAGTGAGTGTGTGAGTGTGTCTGTTAGTGAGTGTGAGTGTGTGTGTGTGTCTGTTAGTGAGTGTGAGTGTGTGTCTGTTAGTCAGTGTGTGTGTGTGTCTGTTAGTGAGTGAGTGAGTGTGTGTGTGTCTGTTAGTGAGTGTGTGTGTGTCTTTTAGTGAGTGTGTGTGTGTCTGTTAGTGAGTGTGTGTGTGTGTGTGTCTGTTAGTGAGTGTGTGTGTGTGTGTGTCTGTTAGCGTGTGTGTCTGTTAGTGTGTGTGTGTGTGTGTGTGTGTGTGTCTGTTAGTGTGTGTGTCTGTTAGTGTGTGTGTGTCTTTTAGTTTGTTTCTGTTAGTGTGTTTGCCTGTGAGTGTGTGTGTGTGTGTGTTAGTGAGTGTATGTGTGTGCGTGTGTCTGACTGTGTGTGTCTGTTAGTGTGTGTGTTTGCCTGTGTGTGTGTCTGTGTCTGTTAGTGTGTGTGTCTGTGTCTGCTAGTTTGTGTCTGATAGTGAGTGAGTGTGTGTCTGGTAGTTTTTGTATGTTAGTGAGTGTGTGTGTGTGTCTGTTAGTGTGTGTGTCTGTTAGTGTGTGTGTCTGTTAGTGGGTGTGTGTCTGTTAGTGTGTGTGTCTGTTAGTGTGTGTGTCTGTGTCTGTTAGTGTGTGTGTCTGTGTCTGTTAGTGTGTGTGTCTGTTAGTGTGTGTGTCTGTTAGTGTGTTTGCCTGTGAGTGTGTGTGTCTGTTAGTGAGTGTATGTGTGTGTGTGTGTCTGACTGTGTGTGTCTGTTAGTGTGTGTGTTTGCCTGTGAGTGTGTGTGTCTGCTAGTTTGTGTCTGCTAGTGAGTGAGTGTGTGTCTGTTAGTGTGTGTCTGTTAGTGAGTGTGTTTGTCTGTTACTGAGTGTGAGTGTGTCTGTTAGTGTGTGTCTGTTAGTGTGTGTCTGTTAGTGTGTTTCTGTTAGTGTGTTTGCCTGTGAGTGTGTGTCTGTTAGTCTGTGTGTCTGTTAGTGAGTGTGTGTGTGTGTGTGTGTGTGTCTGACTGTAGGTTGTGTCTGCTAGTGAGTGAGTGTGTGTGTCTGTTAGTGTGTGTCTGTTAGTGAGTGTGTTTGTCTGTTACTGAGTGTGAGTGTGTCTGTTAGTGTGTGTGTGTTTCTGTTAGCGAGTGTGTGTTTCTGTTAGCTAGTGTATGCGTATCTGTCAGTGAATGTGTGTGTGAGAGTATTTAGAATGCGGGGTGGGGTAAAGGTTGGGTGGTGGTGGCGCGTGTGGGGGGGGGGCGCCTGAGTTTTGTCCTGCCTAGGGCAGCACAAAACCAGGATACACCACTGATTACACACATGGACGTACGGTGTGATGATGATGATGTTGTACCCGCTGCTGCTTCCTTTGCTGAGTTGTCAGATACAAGTGAAGCGGTTGATGATGACGATGCGTCCAGGGATGTCCCGTGGGTGCCCGCTCGGCAAGAAGAAGAACAGGGCAAAAGTTCAGATGGGGAGACAAAGAGGAGGAGGAGACGAGTTGGAAGCAGGGGGAGGTCGTCGCAAGGAGCTAGTGGCACAGTCAGATAGCATGCATCGGCACCCGGGGTCAGCCCGACAGCACGCCAATCAACGCATGCTGTGTCCACCACTGAAATGCCGTCATTGCAGAGCTCAGCAGTGTGGCATTTTTTTGTGTGTCTGCCTCTGACAACAGCGATGCAATTTGCAACCTGTGCCAAAAGAAACTGTAGGCACATGATCGCACATCACAAACGCCTATGGGATCAACACATGAGTACAAGCAGCACACAAACTCAAAGCCGCCATCCTCCTCCTGGTCCAGCATCTTCAGCCATGTCAACCACTGCTGTCCTCCTTGCCCCCTCTCAACCATCCGCCACTCCGTCTCTCGCCTTGAGCAGTTCCTGCTCATCTGCCCACAGTCAGGTGTCTGTCAAGGACATGTTTGAGCGTAAGAAGCCAATGTCACAAAGTCACCCCCTTGCCCGGCATCTGACAGCTGGCTTGTCTGAACTCTTAGCCCGCCAGCTTTTACCATACAAGCTGGGTGAGTCTGAGGCATTCCAAAAAATTTTAGCTATTGGGACACCGCAGTGGAAGGTACCCGGCCGAAATTTCTTTGCACAAAAGGCAATCCCCAACCTGTACTCGATTGTGCAAAAGTAATGGCATGTCTGGCACACAGTGTTGGGGCAAGGGTCCATCTGACCACTGATACCTGGTCTGCAAAGCATGGTCAGGGCAGGTATATCACCTACACTGCGCATTGGGTAAACCTGCTGACGGCTGCCAAGCATGGAATGCGTGGCTCTGCAGAGGAGTTGGTGACACTGCCACGACTTGCAGGCAGGCCTGCTGCCACCTCCTCTACTCCTCCTACTCCATCCTCTTCCATAACCTCCTCGGCTGAGTCCTCTTCTGCTGCTGCGTCTTGCTCCACATCAACGGCACCCCCCCAGCTCCCCAGGTACTATTCCACATCCCGGATACGGCAGTGTCACGCCGTCTTGGGTTTGACTTGCTTGAAAGCAGAGAGTCACACCGGACAAGCACTCCTGTCCGCCCTGAACGCACAGGTGGAAAAGTGGCTGACTCCGCAGCAACTGGATATCGGCAAAGTGGTTTGTGACAACGGAACAAATTTTTTGGCGGCATTGAAGTTGGGCAAGTTGACACATGTGGCGTGCATGGCACATGTGTGTAATCTGATCGTAGAACGCTTTGTGCGTAAGTACACAGGCTTACAGGACGTCCTGAAGCAGGCCAGGAAGGTGTGTGGCCATTTCAGGTGTTCCTACACGGTCATGGCGCACTTTGCAGATATCCAGCGGCGAAACAACATGCCAGTGAGGCGCTTGATTTGCGACAGCCCGACACGTTGGAATTCAACACTCCTAATGTTCGACCTCCTGCTCCAACAAGAAAAAGCCGTTAATGAATATTTGTATGACCGGGGTGTTAGGACAGCCTCTGGGGAGCTGGGAATTTTTTTGCCACGTTACTGGACGCTCATGCGCAATGCCTGTAGGCTCATGCGTCCTTTTGAGGAGGTGACAAACCTAGTCAGTCGCACCGAAGGCACCATCAGCGACATCATACCATTTGTTTTCTTCCTGGAGCGTGCCCTGCGAAGAGTGTTGGATCAGGCCGTAGATGAGCATGAAGAGGAAGAGTTGTGGTCACCATCACCACCAGAAACAGCCTTATCAGCATCGCTTGCAGGACCTGCGGCAACGCTGGAAGAGGATTGTGAGGAAGAGGAGTCAGAGGAGGAATGTGGCTTTGAGGAGGAGGAGGAAGACCAACCACAACAGGCATCCCAGGGTGCTCATTGTCACCTATCTGGTACCTCTGGTGTTGTACGTGGCTGGGGGGAAGAACATACCTTCATTGAGATCACTGAGGAGGAGGAACGGGAAATGAGTAGCACGGCATCCAACCTTGTGCAAATGGGGTCTTTCATGCTGTTGTGCCTTTTGAGGGACCCTCGTATAAAAAGGCTGAAGGAGAACGACCTGTACTGGGTGTCCACGCTACTAGACCCCGGTATAAGCAGAAAGTGGCTAAAATGTTACCAAATTACAACAAGTCGGAAAGGATGCAGCATTTGCAAAATAAATTCAAAAGTATGCTTTACACAGCGTATAAGGGTGATGTCACAGCACAACGGGAATCTAACAGGGGAAGAGGTGAAAGTAATCCTCCCACGACCACACCGGCAAGGACAGGACGCTTTAAAGAAGTGTTGTTGATGGAGGACATGCAAAGCTTTTTAAGTCCTACGCATCTCCACAGCCCTTCGGGATCCTCCCTCAGAGAACGACTCGACCGACAGGTAGCAGACTACCTCGCCTTAACTGCACATATCGACACTCTGAGGAGCGATGAACCCCTTGACTACTGGGTGTGCAGGCTTGACCTATCCCTACTGGGTGTGGTCTGAGCTATCCCAATTTGCGATAGAACTTCTGGCCTGCCCGCTTCAAGTGTCCTGTCAAAAAGGACCTTCAGTGCAGCAGGAGGTATTGTCACTGAGAAGAGAAGTCGCCTAGGTCAAAAAAGTCTAGATTACCTCACCTTTATTAAGATGAATGAGGGATGGATCCCGAAGGGACTGACAGTGGGCGATACATTCGACTAAAAAAGGCCTGGGCTAAAAATGGTGACCCTATGTAGGAGGAACAGTCCCTATTCTGCTCTGTTTCAGTGTGTATCAGGGTCCCTGAGGACAGGTGTCAATCCATATCTGCCAAGTAGGGGGAACAGTCCCTATTCTGCTCTGTGTCAGTGTGTATCAGGGTCTCTGAGGACAGGTGTCAATACATATCTGCCAAGTGACCCTATGTAGGGGGAACAGTCCCCATTCTGCTTTGTGTCAGTGTGTATCAGGGTCTCTGAGGATAGGTGTCAATCCATATCTGCCAAGTGACCCTATGTAGGGGGAACAGTCCCCATTCTGCTTTGTGTCAGTGTGGATCAGGGTCTCTGAGGACAGGTGTCAATCCATATCTGCCAAGTGACCCTATGTAGGGGGAACAATCCCTATTCTGCTCTGTGTCAGTGTGTATCAGGGTCCCTGAGGACAGGTGTCAATCCACATCTGCCAAGTGACCCTATGTAGTGGGAACAGTCCCTATTCTGCTCTGTGTCAGTGTGTATCAGGGTCTCTGAGGACAGGTGTCAATCCATATCTGCCAAGTGACCCTATGTAGGGGGAACAGTCTCTAATCTGCTCTGTGTCAGTGTGTATCAGGGTCCCTGAGGACAGGTGTCAATCAATATCTGCCAAGTGACCCTATGTAGGAGGAACAGTCCCTATTCTGCTCTGTGTCAGTGTTTATCAGGGTCCCTGAGGACAGGTGTCAATCCATATCTGCCAAGTGACCCTATGTAGTGGGAACAGTCCATATTCTGCTCTGTGTCAGTGTGTATCAGGGTCTCTGAGGACAGGTGTCAATCCATATCTGCCAAGTGACCCTATGTAGGGGGAACAGTCCCTATTCTGCTCTGTGTCAGTGTGTATCAGGGTCTCTGAGGACAGGTGTCAATCCATATCTGCCAAGTGACCCTATGTAGGGAGAACAGTCCCTATTCTGCTCTGTGTCAGTGTGTATCAGGGTCCCTGAGGACAGGTGTCAATCAATATCTGCCAAGTGACCCTATGTAGGAGGAACAGTCCCTATTCTGCTCTGTGTCAGTGTGTATCAGGGTCCCTGAGGACAGGTGTCAATCCATATCTGCCAAGTGACCCTATGTAGGGGGAACAGTCCCTATTCTGCTCTGTGTCAGTGTGTATCAGGGTCTCTGAGGAAAGGTGTCAATCCATATCTGCCAAGTGACCCTATGTAGGGGGAACAGTCCCTATTCTGCTCTGTGTCAGTGTGTATCAGGGTCTCTGAGGACAGGTGTCAATCCATATCTGCCAAGTGACCCTATATAGGGGGGACAGTCCCTATTCTGCTCTGTGTCAGTGTGTATCAGGGTCCCTGAGGACAGGTGTCAATCCATATCTGCCAAGTGACCCTATGTAGGAGGAACAGTCCCTATTCTGCTCTGTGTCAGTGTGTATCAGGGTCCCTGAGGACAGGTGTCAATCCATATCTGCCAAGTGACCCTATGTAGGGGGAACAGTCCCTATTCTGCTCCGTGTCAGTGTGTATCAGGGATGATTAGGATAGGTGTCAATCCATATCTGCCAAGTGACCCTATGTAGGGGGAACAGTCCCTATTCTGCTCTGTGTCAGTGTGTATCAGGGTCTCTGAGGACAAGTGCCAATTCATATCTGCCAAGTGACCCTATGTAGGGGGAACAGTCCCTATTCTGCTCTGTGTCAGTGTGTATCAGGGATCATTAGGATAGGTGTCAATCCATATCTGCCAAGTGACCCTATGTAGGGGGAACAGTCCCTATTCTGCTCTGTGTCAGTGTGTATCAGGGTCCCTGAGGACAGGTGTCAATCCATATCTGCCAAGTGACCCTATGTAGGGGGAACAGTCCCTATTCTGCTCCGTGTCAGTGTGTATCAGGGATGATTAGGATAGGTGTCAATCCATATCTGCCAAGTGACCCTATGTAGGGGGAACAGTCCCTATTCTGCTCTGTGTCAGTGTGTATCAGGGTCTCTGAGGACAGGTGTCAATCCATATCTGCCAAGTGACCCTATGTAGGGGGGGGCAGTCCCTATTCTGCTCTGTGTCAGTGTGTATCAGGGTCCCTGAGGACAGGTGTCAATCCATATCTGCCAAGTGACCCTATGTAGGAGGAACAGTCCCTATTCTGCTCTGTGTCAGTGTGTATCAGGGTCCCTGAGGACAGGTGTCAATCCATATCTGCCAAGTGACCCTATGTAGGGGGAACAGTCCCTATTCTGCTCCGTGTCAGTGTGTATCAGGGATCATTAGGATAGATGTCAATCCATATCTGCCAAGTGACCCTATGTAGGGGGAACAGTCCCTATTCTGCTCTGTGTCAGTGTGTATCAGGGATGATTAGGATAGGTGTCAATCCATATCTGCCAAGTGACCCTATGTAGGGGGAACAGTCCCTATTCTGCTCTGTGTCAGTGTGTATCAGGGTCCCTGAGGACAGGTGTCAATCCATATCTGCCAAGTGACCCTATGTAGTGGGAACAGTCCCTATTCTGCTCTGTGTCAGTGTGTATCAGGGTCTCTGAGGACAGGTGTCAATCCATATCTGCCAAGTGACCCTATGTAGGGGGAACAGTCTCTAATCTGCTCTGTGTCAGTGTGTATCAGGGTCCCTGAGGACAGGTGTCAATCAATATCTGCCAAGTGACCCTATGTAGGAGGAACAGTCCCTATTCTGCTCTGTGTCAGTGTGTATCAGGGTCCCTGAGGACAGGTGTCAATCCATATCTGCCAAGTGACCCTATGTAGTGGGAACAGTCCATATTCTGCTCTGTGTCAGTGTGTATCAGGGTCTCTGAGGACAGGTGTCAATCCATATCTGCCAAGTGACCCTATGTAGGGGGAACAGTCCCTATTCTGCTCTGTGTCAGTGTGTATCAGGGTCTCTGAGGACAGGTGTCAATCCATATCTGCCAAGTGACCCTATGTAGGGAGAACAGTCCCTATTCTGCTCTGTGTCAGTGTGTATCAGGGTCCCTGAGGACAGGTGTCAATCAATATCTGCCAAGTGACCCTATGTAGGAGGAACAGTCCCTATTCTGCTCTGTGTCAGTGTGTATCAGGGTCCCTGAGGACAGGTGTCAATCCATATCTGCCAAGTGACCCTATGTAGGGGGAACAGTCCCTATTCTGCTCTGTGTCAGTGTGTATCAGGGTCTCTGAGGACAGGTGTCAATCCATATCTGCCAAGTGACCCTATGTAGGGGGAACAGTCCCTATTCTGCTCTGTGTCAGTGTGTATCAGGGTCTCTGAGGACAGGTGTCAATCCATATCTGCCAAGTGACCCTATATAGGGGGGACAGTCCCTATTCTGCTCTGTGTCAGTGTGTATCAGGGTCCCTGAGGACAGGTGTCAATCCATATCTGCCAAGTGACCCTATGTAGGAGGAACAGTCCCTATTCTGCTCTGTGTCAGTGTGTATCAGGGTCCCTGAGGACAGGTGTCAATCCATATCTGCCAAGTGACCCTATGTAGGGGGAACAGTCCCTATTCTGCTCCGTGTCAGTGTGTATCAGGGATGATTAGGATAGGTGTCAATCCATATCTGCCAAGTGACCCTATGTAGGGGGAACAGTCCCTATTCTGCTCTGTGTCAGTGTGTATCAGGGTCTCTGAGGACAAGTGCCAATCCATATCTGCCAAGTGACCCTATGTAGGGGGAACAGTCCCTATTCTGCTCTGTGTCAGTGTGTATCAGGGATCATTAGGATAGGTGTCAATCCATATCTGCCAAGTGACCCTATGTAGGGGGAACAGTCCCTATTCTGCTCTGTGTCAGTGTGTATCAGGGTCCCTGAGGACAGGTGTCAATCCATATCTGCCAAGTGACCCTATGTAGGGGGAACAGTCCCTATTCTGCTCCGTGTCAGTGTGTATCAGGGATGATTAGGATAGGTGTCAATCCATATCTGCCAAGTGACCCTATGTAGGGGGAACAGTCCCTATTCTGCTCTGTGTCAGTGTGTATCAGGGTCTCTGAGGACAGGTGTCAATCCATATCTGCCAAGTGACCCTATGTAGGGGGGGGCAGTCCCTATTCTGCTCTGTGTCAGTGTGTATCAGGGTCCCTGAGGACAGGTGTCAATCCATATCTGCCAAGTGACCCTATGTAGGAGGAACAGTCCCTATTCTGCTCTGTGTCAGTGTGTATCAGGGTCCCTGAGGACAGGTGTCAATCCATATCTGCCAAGTGACCCTATGTAGGGGGAACAGTCCCTATTCTGCTCCGTGTCAGTGTGTATCAGGGATCATTAGGATAGATGTCAATCCATATCTGCCAAGTGACCCTATGTAGGGGGAACAGTCCCTATTCTGCTCTGTGTCAGTGTGTATCAGGGATGATTAGGATAGGTGTCAATCCATATCTGCCAAGTGACCCTATGTAGGGGGAACAGTCCCTATTCTGCTCTGTGTCAGTGTGTATCAGGGTCCCTGAGGACAGGTGTCAATCCATATCTGCCAAGTGACCCTATGTAGGGGGAACAGTCCCTATTCTGCTCCGTGTCAGTGTGTATCAGGGATGATTAGGATAGGTGTCAATCCATATCTGCCAAGTGACCCTATGTAGGGGGAACAGTCCCTATTCTGCTCTGTGTCAGTGTGTATCAGGGTCTCTGAGGACAGGTGCCAATCCATATCTGCCAAGTGACCCTATGTAGGGGGAACAGTCCCTATTCTGCTCTGTGTCAGTGTGTATCAGGGATCATTAGGATAGGTGTCAATCCATATCTGCCAAGTGACCCTATGTAGGGGGAACAGTCCCTATTCTGCTCTGTGTCAGTGTGTATCAGGGTCTCTGAGGACAGGTGTCAATCCATATCTGCCAAGTGACCCTATGTGGGGGGGGGGGCAGTCCCTATTCTGCTCTGTGTCAGTGTGTATCAGGGTCCCTGAGGACAGGTGTCAATCCATATCTGCCAAGTGACCCTATGTAGGAGGAACAGTCCCTATTCTGCTCTGTGTCAGTGTGTATCAGGGTCCCTGAGGACAGGTGTCAATCCATATCTGCCAAGTGACCCTATGTAGGGGGAACAGTCCCTATTCTGCTCCGTGTCAGTGTGTATCAGGGATCATTAGGATAGATGTCAATCCATATCTGCCAAGTGACCCTATGTAGGGGGAACAGTCCCTATTCTGCTCTGTGTCAGTGTGTATCAGGGTCTCTGAGGACAGGTGCCAATCCATATCTGCCAAGTGACCCTATGTAGGGGGAACAGTCCCTATTCTGCTCTGTGTCAGTGTGTATCAGGGATCATTAGGATAGGTGTCAATCCATATCTGCCAAGTGACCCTATGTAGGGGGAACAGTCCCTATTCTGCTCTGTGTCAGTGTGTATCAGGGTCTCTGAGGACAGGTGTCAATCCATATCTGCCAAGTGACACTATGTAGGGGGAACAGTCCCTATTCTGCTCTGTGTCAGTGTGTATCAGGGTCTCTGAGGACAGGTGTCAATCTATATCTGCCAAGTGACCCTATGTAGGAGGAACAGTCCCTATTCTGCTCTGTGTCAGTGTGTATCAGGGTCCCTGAGGACTGGTGTCAATCCATATCTGCCAAGTGACCCTATGTAGGGGGAACAGTTCCTATTCTGCACTGTGTCAGTGTGTATCAGGGTGTCAGGGTTCCTGTTGTCTCTACCTCTGTGGAGGTGAGACACTTGGACGTTCTTCCTCGCAAAAGGGTTGAATCACTCGTTCCTCGCGGTTCCCTCGGTCGTTTACACGCCGGCCGCCAGGGATCCACTTCCTTTTATGACGCGCCGTTCAGTAGCCGACGTCATGACGACAACTCAACCCGATCTGTCAATCAAGCCCCAAGCACGAATGAGGATTCGTCGGGGGCGTGATTACTTGTTTGGAACCAGGGTATAAAATAGGGCTTTCTACATTTGTTCATTGCCCTGTCGTGGTTCTAGCTTGTCTAGTCACTCAGTGCTCTGTTATCTTTCTGTCTGTTTGGTTTTGACCCGGCTTGTTCGTATTACCTCGTTTACCTCTATTCTCCTTGACCCGGCTTGTCTCTCGCTTACCTACTCTCTCGTTCCCTCGACCTCGGCTTGTCTCTGACCATTCTTTACTTACTCCTTACGTTAGTCCGGCCATTCTAAGGTCCGGTATACGTACCCTGTACCTGTTTGTACTCTGCGTGTTGGATCCCTGTCCCGATCCTGACATTACGACAGGGCCAATGGATCCTGCAGGTACAAACACTCAGGTTGGTTCTTCCGACTCTAGGTTTGACGCCATGGATCATAGAATGGACCAGATGGCTCTAGCGCTGCAGGCTTTATTATCTCGTTCTAGTAATCCACCGGAAGAGATGCGATCTACATCCATCTCACCTGTAAGCTCAGGCCTAGAAGTAGCCACAGTAGGTGCTTCTTCTCGTATTACCCCTCCTGTACGTTATGGTGGCTCTCCGGAGAAGTGTCCTGGTTTCTTAAACCAAATTGGTATTCATTTTGAATTGCAGCCCCGTTCCTACCCTACTGATAGGGCAAAGGTTGGATTCATTATCACACTACTCATTGATAAAGCGCTGAGATGGGCCAATCCTTTGTGGGAGAATGACAACCCGTTAGTCTATAATTATAATGCCTTTGTCGCTGCTTTTAGAAGAACTTTTGACCCTCCAGGTTATGCACTAGAGTTCAGGTCATTGGCGGCAGAAGTTAAGTGGAATGAACAGGCTTATATAGACGTATTTTTAAACGGATTGTCAGATGTAATCCTAGACGAGGTGGCTACAAGAGAGCTCCCTGAAAATTTGGAGGATTTAATTTCTTTTATTTCTCGTATTGACGAACGTTTACGAGAGAGACAGAATACTCGAGATAATACTCGTAGACCTTCCTTTAAACTAGCTCCTCTATTTCAAAGTCCCCAAACCACAATCCCAGTTTTTTCAGAACCTATGCAGATAGGCAATACTCGCCTCTCTGAAGAGGAGAGACAATACAGGAGAAAGGAGGGGTTGTGTATGTATTGTGAAGTAAGAGGGCATCTACGCCTAAATTGTCCTAATCGTCCGGGAAACGCTCGCACCTAAGTTTCTCTAGAGGACAGGCCTTGGGTGTTTCTATTTTGTCCTCTATACACAATTATAAAGATCACAGGCTTCTACTACCTGTTTCTTTAGCTTGGGAGAAGGGAGTACTAAAGACTATGGCATTAATAGATTCCGGAGCTGCTGAGAGCTTTATTGACCAAGTTTTTGTTTCTAAACACTCTATCCCATCCCAGCTAAGGGACACCCCCTTGGCCGTTGAGGCCATAGATGGTAGACCACTATCTGAACCTGTGATTCTTCGTGAGACCATACCTGTTAACTTGACTGTTGGTATCTTACACGAGGAAGCTATATCTCTTATGCTTATTTCGTCTCCTTCTGTTCCTATAGTCTTGGGGTATCCATGGTTAAAGAAACATAACCCTATTATTGATTGGGAACTAGGGGAGATAACCTCATGGGGTCAGGGTTGCCAGAGCAGCTGTTTACAGAAAGTCTTACCACTTTGCGTAATTAATAAACCGGTTGATTCTATCCAGTCTACAGACACGCAAATACCGTCTCTGTACCTGGATTTAAAGGCAGTCTTTGACAAGAAGAATGCTGATACTTTACCCCCACACAGATCCTTTGATTGTAAGATTAATCTCCTACCTGGTACTATGCCTCCGAGGGGCAATGTATATCCTCTATCTACTAAGGAGAACTTAGTCTTGGAGGAGTATATCCGTGAGAACCTAGACAAAGGATTCATTCGGAGATCCTCCTCTCCTGCCGGGGCCGGTTTTTTTTTTGTGAATAAGAAGGATGGCACGTTAAGGCCTTGCATTGACTACCGAGGCTTGAATAAAATAACGATTAGAAATGCCTATCCGATTCCCTTGATTACTGAGCTCTTTGATCGTTTAAAGGGTTCCAAGATTTTCACCAAGTTAGATCTCAGAGGGGCATATAACTTGGTGAGAATTCAGCAAGGAGACGAGTGGAAAACAGCGTTCAATACTCGTTATGGGCACTATGAGTACACGGTAATGCCTTTTGGGCTCTGTAATGCACCAGTAGTATTTCAGGATCTGATCAATGAAGTTCTTAGAGAATTTCAACACGATTGTGTTATTGTATACTTGGATGATATACTAATACACTCTAGAGAGATTGAGACCCACCACAGACAGGTCAGAAGGGTATTGCGCAAACTCCTACAACATGGGTTGTACTGCAAATTGGACAAATGTAGTTTTGACCAATCTCAGATAAACTTTCTTGGTTACGTGATTTCTGGGGAAGGCTTTAGGATGGATCCGGATAAACTCCAGTCTATTTTAGATTGGCCATTACCCAGGGGTCTCAAGGCCATTCAGAGGTTTATTGGATTCTCCAATTATTATAGGCGCTTCATTAAAGGATACTCTTCCATTATTGCTCCTATTACCAATATGACCAGACAGGGGGCTGACACTAAGAACTGGTCTACTGAAGCTCTCGTTGCCTTCAAGACACTTAAGGAACTTTTTGCTTCTGCACCAATTTTAGTTCACCCCGATACAACTTTACCTTTCCTACTCGAGGTAGACGCCTCAGAGACAGGTATAGGTGCCATCTTGTCTCAAAGGTTAAGCGTGGATAAACCATTACATCCATGTGGTTTTTTTTCCAAGAAACTATCTGGTTCTGAAAGCAGATATGATATTGGTGACAGGGAACTACTAGCTGTTATCTTGGCGTTAAAGGAGTGGAGACATTTATTGGAGGGGACCTTGCATCCTGTTACTATTCTGATGGATCACAAGAACTTGTCTTATATTGGGGAGGCCAAGCGCTTATCCGCCAGACAAGCTCGTTGGTCCTTGTTCCTCACCCATTTCAATTACGTGCTCACTTATAGACCTGGTTCTAAGAACTCTAAGGCCGATGCTTTATCTCGCCAACATGAGCCTTCTACTATATCTGAGAAGGTTTTGTCTTCTATAGTTCCCAAGTGCAATATTATCGCCGCCACTAGCCTCAGGATTCATTCTCCATTGCTTGCCAAGATCATGAAGCTACAACATCTGGCCCCTAGACAGAGTCCTGAGTCACGGTATTTTGTTCCTGCTGAACTCCAACTAGAACTGTTACAGTGCTTTCACAATAGTAGGGTGGCTGGGCATCCTGGCATTCGTAAGACATGCTCCTTAATAGCCAAAGATTTCTGGTGGCCCTCCTTACGTAAAGATATTAGGGATTTCGTCGAAGCATGTGAGGTCTGTATGAAGACTAAACGACCTCAGACGCTTCCATGTGGGCTTTTGCATCCCTTGGAAATTCCCGAGAAACCATGGACCTGTTTAGCTATGGACTTCATTGTCGATTTACCTGTTTCTAAAAAACAGACTGTGATTCTCACGGTAGTTGACAGGTTCACTAAGATGGCTCATTTCGTGCCCTTACCTAAACTTCCATCTTCTCCTGAATTGGCTGAGATATTCGCTAAAGAGATATTTTGTTTACATGGGATACCTTCCGAAATTGTTTCTGATAGAGGTTCCCAATTTGTTTCCCGTTTTTGGAAGTCATTCTGCTCTCAAATGGGTATCAAATTGAATTTCTCTTCTGCCTATCATCCCCAGTCTAACGGAGCTGCTGAACGCACTAATCAAAAGATTGAACAATATTTGCGTTGTTTCGTCTCCGAACATCAGGACGATTGGGTTGGTCTGATTCCTTGGGCAGAGTTCGCACACAACAATCTCGTTTGTGATTCTACTCGTTCTAGCCCCTTTTTCATGAATTATGGCTTTCATCCCTCCATTCTTCCCTCGGTTTCTTCTTCCCAAGGAGTACCGTCGGTTGATGTTCATGTTGCCAATTTGAGGAAGTTGTGGGATCAGACTCGACAAATTCTTCTGCATAATTCCATGTTGTTCAAGAAACACGCTGATAAACATAGAAGGGCGGCTCCAGTCTTTGTTCCAGGGGACAGGGTATGGCTGAGTACCAAAAACATTCGCTTGAAGGTCCCTTCTATGAAATTCGCTCCTCGTTACATTGGACCTTACAAGGTTCTGACTCGAATTAACCCAGTTGCGTATCGTCTGGCTCTTCCATCTGCCTTACGCATCCCTAACTCCTTTCATGTTTCCCTGTTAAAACCCCTAATATGTAACAAGTTTTCCTCCACTGCATTCTCTCCTCGCTCTGTTCAGGTTGAGGGACAAGAGGAGTATGAAATCAATTCCATCATCGATTCTCGTATCTCCCGGGGGAAGTTACAATATCTGGTTGATTGGAAAGGATATGGTCCTGAGGAGAGGTCTTGGATACCTCAGGAGGATGTGCATGCGCCTCGCCTCCGCAGGGCTTTTCACTCCCGTTTTCCATCTCGTCCCGGTTCCTTCCGCCCGGTGGGCGTTTCTGAGGGGGGGGGTACTGTCAGGGTACCTGTTGTCTCTACCTCTGTGGAGGTGAGACACTTGGACGTTCTTCCTCGCAAAAGGGTTGAATCACTCGTTCCTCGCGGTTCCCTCGGTCGTTTACACGCCGGCCGCGAGGGATCCACTTCCTTTTATGACGCGGCGTTCAGTAGCCGACGTCATGACGACAACTCAACCCGATCTGTCAATCAAGCCCCAAGCACGAATGAGGATTCGTCGGGGGCGTGATTACTTGTTTGGAACCAGGGTATAAAATAGGGCTTTCTACATTTGTTCATTGCCCTGTCGTGGTTCTAGCTTGTCTAGTCACTCAGTGGTCTGTTATCTTTCTGTCTGTTTGGTTTTGACCCGGCTTGTTCGTATTACCTCGTTTACCTCTATTCTCCTTGACCCGGCTTGTCTCTCGCTTACCTACTCTCTCGTTCCCTCGACCTCGGCTTGTCTCTGACCATTCTTTACTTACTCCTTACGTTAGTCCGGCCATTCTAAGGTTCGGTATACGTACCCTGTACCTGTTTGTACTCTGCGTGTTGGATCCCTGTCCCGATCCTGACACAGGGATCATTAGGATAGGTGTCAATCCATAACTGCCAAGTGACTCTATGTAGGGGGAACAGTCCCTATTTTGCTCTGTGTCAGTGTGTATCAGGGTCCATGAGGACAGGTGTCAATCCATATCTGCCAAGTGACCCTATGTAGGGGGAACAGTCCCTATTCTGCTCTGTGCCAGTGTGTATCAGGGTCTCTGAGGACAGGTGTCCATCCATATGTCAAGGTGTCAATATGTCATATGTCAGGTGTCAATCCATATCCATTGTGATTTAGGAATGTTAGTTGATTTATGCCCTTCATGGATTAAAACCAGACTCTGCATCAACTGTGTAATTTTCCATGGGAGTTTTGCCATGGATCCCCCTCCGGCATGCCACAGTCCAGGTGTTAGTCCCCTTGAAAAAACTTTTCCATCACTATTGTGGTCAGAAAGAGTCCCTGTGGGTTTTAAAATTTGCCTGCCCATTGAAGTCTATGGCGGTTCGCCGGTTCGCGAACGTTTGCGGAAGTTCGCGTTCGCGAACCGAAAATGTTATGTTCGCGACATCACTATCTGTGATTAAATCCTATGGTTGGAGAAAAAAAACTAATCATGCACTAAATGTTAATATCGGCTAATGAGTGTACCAATATAATGTATGCACACAAGTCCATCTCAGTAAAATCAACATTTTTGGAGTGTTATTCATTATTGCAGTCAGGGTTACATGTTGGTAAATTGCTGACACAGAATAATATCAGGGATGATTGGGGTTAACAGGATCCAATATGCAGGGAAAGATAACGCAAATTAAAGGAGAACTGTCACCCTTGTTGAAGTTACACCTTTATAAAATATGGAAAATCATTTAAAACATGTGTAAACATTTTCTGCTAAATGAAAAAGATTTAGCAACAGACATCAAAATCCAGATCACTCATGATACAGCTAGAGAACACCATGCATTAGAGCAGTGGTAAGCAACCTTTGGCATTCCCGGTGTTATCGACTACATCTCCCCTGATGCTTAACCAGCAATATGGCAGTAGGTGCATTATGGGAGGTGTAGTCCATAACATCTGGCGTGCTAAATGCTGCTTACCCTGCATTAGAGGAAAAACACGATCATTACTTACGGACTCCAATTGTCAGGGTGGCAGTCCGAAGACCGGGACCCCTGTGCCTGATGTAGTTGATGTGGAGTCTTCAGCGTGGTAGTGGATAAGAAGGGCCTGGTGCAGGGTAACCACACGCCCCCTGGTGTTGAGCACCAACGTTTGTGCGGCCACTTACCAAGCCCCTGATGCAGTTTAGCTGATGCCAGAGCAGATGAATTGCTGATATATATACAGTACTAGAAACAATGTAAGACTAGAATAGGCACCAAACAAGAAATCAAGACAAAACTAGTAGAACCCAGAACCAGAGAAGGATAAAGAGCAGAACCCAGAACATGTACACTATATAAAAGGTTTACATTAACAGAACATGGGCAGGACAGGACAGTACTGTACATGCACTGGGAATACAAAATAAAACAAGACAAGCGATATAAGGCAGGGGCGTACCTGGAGCATTTGGCACCCAGGGCGGATCCTGTGCTTGGCACCCCCTCACCCCTCCCTCCCCCCCCCAAAAAAACTGTAAAAAATGTTAAAGGTTTTCTTTTTTTTTTACAATTTGTAAACTTTGCAAAACCGCTGTCAGCCCCTCCTGCAAAACCCTTGTCCTGCCCTGCCCCTCCTACAAAACCCCTGTCCTGCCCCCTTTTACAAATCCTGTACTGCTCCGTCTACAAAACTCCCGCAACCCCCTTCCACAAATCCCCTGCTTATCCCCCCTTATAAAGACTTCTGTCCCAATACAAAACCCCTGCCCCCTTCTACACAATCCCTGCAGCCCCACACATTCAGTTACAGGCAGACAGTCACAAACTTAGTTACAGGCAGACAGTCACAAACTCAGTTACAGGCAGACAGTCACACACAGTTACAGGCAGACAGACACACACAGTTACAGGCAGACAGTCACATGCACACAGTCAGTCACAGACAGTCATGCACACAGTTACAGGCAGACAGTCACACACACACATACACACACACACACAGTTACAGGCATACAGTTACACACAGACAGTCTCACACACACACATACACACAATTACAGGCATACAGTTACACACAGACAGTCACACACACACACACACACACACACAGTTACAGGCATACAGTTACATACAGACGGTCTCACACACACATACACACACAGTTACAGGCATACAGTTACACACAGACAGTCTCACACACCCGCATACACACACAGTTACAGGCATACAGTTACACACATACAGTCTCACACACAGACACACAGTCACACTGTCATGGCCGTTACCAGTAATTCCTGTCTCTTCCGGGTTGACGGACTGTAGCCACACCCCCTCTCTGACGCGGTCTCATCACGCTACATAATGCGACCGCGCCAGACACCAGACGCTGGATTAATGAACAGCGTACCGCAGAATTTAACCGGCTGCCACCTTTCTCTGCAACTTACCTGTGTACCGAACCGGACTTATACTCGACTAACCTCCTTCTCCTTCCCTCGACCACGGCTAGTTCCTGGACTCCTCTCGACCTATCTTCCACGGAACCTCCCCGGAGGGGACTCTGGGATCAACGTCAACCTCTGGAAGCTAAGTTATAGTTTATACGAACTTTTCCTCAGATTCTTAAACAATCATTCTTCGGTCTGCTGGATTCTCCTATCTTTAGTGCTGTAAACCCGCTCATTAACCATTAAGGCTCCAGCTGATTTCGGATCCTACTATAAAGCTAAAACAAATCACTGCTGGTTAAATCTTCATTATAATTCCTTCATTTACTTTAATTATTGCAATTCAAATTGTACAAGTGGCAATAAGAAACCGCTCATCAATATTGGAGCAATTAAAGATACAGCACCTATGTTTTCTTCAATCAATAATTAAAGACACAGTACCAGTAAATTCTATATTGAATTGTCATTTCTTATATTATCCTCTTTAATTCTGAATCCTCAATTAATTACATTGAAATCTGCAGTTGAGGTCCATCTCAATCTATGTGAGCGTGACACACACACACAGACACACAGTCACAGTCACACACACATACACACACACATACACACACACAGTTACAGGCATACAGTTGCACACAGACACACAGTCACACACACACACACAGACACACACACTCTTACTTACAGACAGTGGGCTGGAGGAGGACTGGATTCCCTGAAGCCTGTGGGGAAGCATGGATTCCATCTTGCTGCACCTCCTAACAGCAGCGGGTAAGGGCCATATTAAGCCCCGCCCCCGCTGCCGATTGGGCCCCGATTGGATTTTGCTTAGCCCCGCCCCCTTTTCCTCCATGCGGCAAGCTTAGCAGCTGTTTGCTTGTGTGAGCTGTTCTGGCCGCACGGCACCCTAACTGCCATGGGGCACAGTGCGGCCACAGCTCACACAGCCCCCTCCAGCCCCCAGACCAAGCTCATGGCACCCCCCACCCTGGTGGCACCTGGGGCGGACCGCCCTCTCCACCCCCCCCCCCATTAGTATGCCACTGATATAAGGCAAAACAAGAGGAGACATAACAAGTACTATATATGTAAAACATTGGAGATTTAGACATACATAAATGGCCAAGATGTATGCAGCCCACCACTGTGCCAAAGTACTCCAAGTATGGTGGGTCGTAACTGCCTAGATATACATGACTAAATAAACAATAATAAAACACACACAGCACTTACCTGCAAAGAAAGGGGCAGAGGACATGAAGCAACTGCCTGCAGGAACCAACTGAAACAAAAGGATTAATGGAAAAGGAAAGGGTGTGGCAACATAAAACAAACATTTAAAGGAATCCAAGGGACTGGGAATTCCAGGAACGGAATACAGGAATGAACCCAGAAAACCCAGGAGGAACCAGCGGTGAAGATTTCATGACTTACAATAGCAAGGAATCCCCTTCTTTAGCCTTGATAACCTGGAGTGGAGTTCACGGCTCACAATGCCTTCTAGAACCACTCCGCTTACTTCAGAGAGGTTTCCAGCAAAGGAACCACCAGCCAGGAAAGAAAGTCCACTCAAGAATAGGAGCACTGAAAGGAAACAGAATCCAGAACACAGCATCTCAAGATCTCAACTGCAGAGAACAACAAGCCGCTAACAGATAAACCTCCTCCAGGACAGGTATCAGAATAAACTGAATAGAAAATAAGGAAGTATCTACAGCAGACCGGTCCAGATACAGGATCCCTTGAAAGCAGAATTCCCCGGCAGAACAGAAACAGGTCAGAAAAGCTGCAAAGTCCACTCCACAAACTCCATGTATGCCTACGGCCATCTGCCAGGGTGGCAGTCCAAAGACCGGGACCCCTGTGCCTGATGTAGTTGATGAGGAGTCTTCAGCATGGTAGTGGATAAGTAGGGCCTGGTGCAGGGTAACCACATGCCCCCTGGTGTTGACCACCAACGTTTGTGCAGCCACTTACCAAGACACTGATGCAGCTTAGCGGAAGCCAGAGCAGATGAATTAATGATATGTATTCAGTACTAGAAACAAGGTAAGACTAAAATAGGCACCAAACAAGAAATTAAGACAAAACTAGTAGAACCCAGAACCAGAGAAAGATAGAAAGCAGAACCCAGAACACGTACAAAAGGGAAACCTTAACAGAACATGGGCAGGACAGGACAGGACTGTACATGCACTGTGAATACAAAATAAAACAAGACAAGAGATACAAGGCAAAACAAGAGGAGACTAAACTAAGTACTATATATGTAAAACATTGGAGATTTAGATATACATAAATGGCCAAAATGTATGCAGCCCACCACTGTGCCAAAGTACTCCAAGTACAGTGGGTCCTAACTGCCTAGATATGCATGACTAAATAAACAATAATAAAACACACACAGCATTTACCTGCAAAGAAAGGGACAGAGGACATGAAGCAACTGCCTGCAGGAACCAACTGAAACAAAAGGAATAATAGAAAAGGAAAGGGTGTGGCAACAACCATCTTGTCCAGTTTGCTAACTCCCTGACTCATGGATGACAGAAGAATATCAGAATAATTCACCTTTTCAACAAGTGTTTTATGTTGATATAGACTTTTCTTCTGTAGTTTTCCTCCTTTCTCCTGTGTACAAGATGAAGTTGTCAGAGGGGGAAGCATACTGAGGCCACATATTAGGATAGCTGTTAATTATCTGTAGCTTACACAAGCCTTGGTCATAGTCCTGCACATTTTTGTTTCATAACGCCAGTCAGCATCGTATAATTACAATCCTAAAAAAAGTCGTTTTCTCACAGTAATGCCACTAAAGTTAGAAATCACAAGTAGCTTAGCCACTTCGCTACCAAAATTACATATATATATATATGTATTGCTTTATTTTTTTTGCAAAAATGAAATATAATGCCTCACTTACCTAATTTATACTTAAGTTATTACCAGCTTGTATTCAAATGATTTTTTTATACACAAAACCATTCTACCTATTTGTTTCCTGAAAATGTCCTGAATATGACAGACTCTCTCAGACCTTTCAAACGGTAAAGCAAACTTCAATAGCAACACAATATCATGGATTTTACAATGCCAATTCTGAGTTGACAAAGTTAGATTATTATATATCTGGTTAAAAAAGAATAAAAAGGAAGTGAGAGAATTAATTGTAATATTTTTCCTTTTTTTTAGTCAAAGAATTAAAGGAAAAAGTTGGTGACTACTCACTCAACCTTTCCACCCTAACAAGAGCAGAGCTTCCCCACACATCCAGTCTATAGAATCAGTGACCGTCCTTAAGTTTTTATTTTATAAAATGAGCCCTAGTGGCAACAGGAGTCATTTAATTGGAACAAAATTGGGCTTTTAGAAAACAAATTAAAGGGTGGAGTGTGTCATCCATTGCCCACTCACTTATTCCTTTTATTTTTTTGAACAATTCCATTTTCAAATTAAATTACTCCAGCTGCAGTATGCCGTTCATTGAAGTGGTTTTGTCCTGCCTGGCTGAGAGTTTCGGTGCTTGCTACCTCTGCAGATGCAGTTGGTAAAAGTGGATGAACTTTTTTTTCTCCTACACTGAAAGACAACGAATCACGCTACAGACTGGATGTGTGGGTAAGCTTTGTTCTTCTCAGGGTGGGATGGGTGACAGGGTTGTCAACTGCCAAAGGCCATTCACTTATTCCTTAGAAAAAGAAATGACCGTCCTTCAGTTTGGTAAAAAAAAAAAACAGTGCCCTATGAACTACGAACAGTGCCCTATGAACTAACTACGTCTGCAAAGGTATCAGGAGATGCAAGACTCAGGCAGGGCAAAACCACAATAAAAGTCAATTGAAAAATAGGAGGAGCAGCAGCAGAATGAATAATTTATTTACAATATTTTAAAAAAAAAATTATAATTCTTCATTTTTTCTGTGCTTAGCGTAACAAACATGCTTGTAATGCCACAACAACAGGTACAATCTTATGAGGACATTTTCAAATAAAAAGAATCACGGCATTCTATAGATCAGCACAATTGTTGGGGTAAATAAACATGCTTCACAATAATTCTAGATAACATTCAAGACCTTAAACACCACTGGGTGGGTAGCAAGATTATATTCAACAGGAAAAGTTGCGTAATGGTATAAAATGCCAAGAATATAGCACTTTTTGTAAAATGAATTGAACAAGTGTGTGCCAAGCGAGAAACAAAATACTATTACCAAAAGAGACTGGGAGTTGTACCTGACACCACTATGCATATTACACAATGAGAGTACCACCAATTAACGATCTGAACATGGACAAGGGGTATACACATTCTAGAATTGCGGCAACAGCCATCTGAGAAGCAAAAAGATGAGACACATATATTCAGATGTAGCTAGAGCAAAGAATTAGGTGGCATAGAGCGTGGCTGACCTTTGCAATATTTAGTGTATTTATGTGCTAAGTTATAGAAGCAACAAGAGAATGGTACTACAAATATAGTGGTCTAGCTAGGCTAACAGGCTAGTAATGCGAAGAAAAGCATAAGAACACAGCAGAATATGTTTCTCAGAAAGGGTGCCCTTAGTGTGTTCAAGTGGGAGTACCTTCTCCCTGATAGGGGCCAGTCTGGCAAGAATGACAGTAAGCCTATGCCCCGACTAGGCACATATCTGCTGTGCAAACATAGTCTGTTCAGGTAGGCAGCGTTGTAGGACTCATGTGGTAATTACAATATTTTAAAAGGTAGGTGAACAATGGGATGACCACAAGCACTACCAGTACTGTGTAGAATACCTTTTTTCTACAGAGTTAAAAAAGAATACATAGAAACATAGAAACATAGAATGTGACGGCAGATAAGAACCATTCGGCCCATCTAGTCTGCCCAGTTTTCTAAATACTTTCATTAGTCCCTGGCCTTATCTTTGTCAGGATCGGGACAGGGATCCAACACGCAGAGTACAAAGAGTGGAAAGGTACGTATACCGGGCCTTAGAATGGCCGGACTAACGTACCGAGAGTAAAGAATAGTCAGAGACAAGCCGAGGTCGAGGGAACGAGAAGACAGATAAGCGAGAGACAAGCCGGGTCAAGGGATAACAGAGAAACAGGGTAGTACAACGAGCCGAGTCAAAACCAAAAGAGCAAACTAGAATACCAGAGCACTGAGTGACTAGACAAGCTAGAACCACGACAGGGCAATGAGCTGAAGTAAGGAGTAAGCTTAAATACCCTGGCTCTGGATGGAAATCACGCCTCTGACAAGTACCGATTGGATATCGGACACTTGAGTGACAGATTGTTCGTGCTAGCGTCATGACGTCACGTATTGAGCGTCCTGCTAGAAAAGGACGTGGATTCCTCGCGGCCGGTGTTTAAGTGACTGGATGAACCGCGAGGAATGGAGGAAACAGCTCGCCTGGACGGATACACCACCAAGTCTCTACCTCCCTTAGAGGTAGAGGCCTCAGGTACCCTGACAGTACCCCCCCTCTCAGATACGCCCACCGGGCGGAATGAACCGGGGCGAGATGGGAAGCGGAGGTGAAATGCTCTGCGAAGGCGAGAAGCATGGACGTCCTCCTGAGGTACCCAACTCCTCTCCTCAGGACCATATCCCCTCCAGTTGACCAGATATTGCAATTTTCCCCTTGAAATTCTGGAGTCAATGATGGAGCTGACCTCGTACTCCTCCCGACCCTCCACCTGAACAGGACGAGGCGAGGGGACCTTAGAGGAGAATTTGTTGCAAATGAGGGGTTTCAACAAGGAGACATGAAAAGAGTTAGGAATGCGTAAGGCAGGTGGCAGAGCAAGGCGATACGCAACCGGATTGATACGAGAGAGAACCCTGTAAGGGCCTATGTAGCGAGGAGCAAATTTCATGGACGGAACTTTTAGGCGAATATTCTTAGTACTCAACCATACCCTATCCCCAGGAACAAAAACAGGAGCCGCTCTTCTATGTTTGTCAGCGTGTTTCTTGAACAGCGAGGAACTATGTAATAGAATTTGTCGAGTCTGATCCCATAATTTCTTCAGGTTGGCGACATGATCATCAACCGACGGTATCCCCTGAGAAGAGGAAACCGAAGGAAAAATCGAAGGATGAAAGCCATAGTTCATGAAGAAAGGGCTAGAGCGAGTTGAATCGCAAACAAGGTTATTGTGTGCGAACTCCGCCCAAGGAATCAGACCGACCCAATCGTCCTGGTGTTCGGAAACAAAGCAACGCAGATACTGTTCGATCTTTTGATTAGTACGTTCAGCAGCTCCGTTAGACTGAGGGTGATAGGCAGAGGAAAAGTTCAATTTGATGCCCATTTGAGAACAAAAGGATCTCCAGAAACGTGAGACAAACTGAGAACCTCTATCAGAAACAATCTCTGAAGGAATCCCATGTAGGCGAAAAACTTCTCTCGCAAAAATCTCCGCCAATTCAGGAGAAGTCGGAAGTTTAGGTAATGGCACGAAATGGGCCATCTTAGTAAATCTATCCACCACCGTGAGAATAACAGTCTGTCTTTTGGAAGCAGGCAAATCAACGATAAAGTCTATGGACAAACAGGACCAAGGTTTCTCAGGAATGTCCAAGGGGTGTAACAGGCCACATGGGGATGCATGAGGTAGTTTAGTCTTGGCACAAGTCTCACAAGCAGCGACGAACTCCTCAATATCCTTTCGAAGTGAAGGCCACCAGAAATCCTTGGATATCAGAGAGTAAGTCTTGCGAATACCAGGATGACCAGCTATTTTACTTTCATGAAAACATTGTAAGAGCTCCAGTTGAAGTTCAGGAGGAACAAAGTTTCTTCCCTCAGGAGTGTTTCCGGGAGCTAGATGTTGTGACTTCAAGATCTGGTCAAGTAGCGGAGAATGAATTTTGAGACTGGTATTAGCAATAATATTGCATTTGGGTACAATGGAAGACAAAAGTGGTTCAACTGAAGCAGAGGGTTCATATTGGCGAGATAGCGCATCGGCTTTAGAATTCTTTGACCCAGGTCTGTAAGTCAGAACGTAATTGAAATGGGTAAGAAACAACGACCAACGAGCCTGCCTGGAGGACAGACGCTTGGCCTCTCCGATATAGGACAAGTTTTTGTGGTCTGTCAGGATGGTAACAGGATGTAATGTACCTTCCAATAAATGTCTCCATTCTTTCAAAGCCTTGATAACCGCTAGTAATTCTCTGTCACCAATGTCATACCTGCTTTCAGTACCGGTCAATTTTTTAGAGAAAAATCCACATGGATGTAATGGTTTATCAACACCCAACCTTTGAGATAGAACAGCACCTAAACCAGTCTCTGATGCGTCTACCTCGAGCAAAAAAGGCAGAGAAGTGTCAGGGTGAACTAAAATTGGAGCGGAAGCGAAAAGCTCCTTGAGAGTCTTGAACGCAAGGAGAGCTTCAGTAGTCCAATTCTTAGTGTCAGCCCCCTGTTTGGTCATGTTAGTGATAGGTGCAATAATGGAAGAATAGCCCTTAATAAAGCGCCTATAATAATTGGAAAAACCAATAAATCTCTGTATGGCTTTAAGACCTGTGGGTAAAGGCCACTCTAGAATGGATTGGAGCTTATCCGGATCCATCTTAAATCCCTCCCCAGAGATCACATAGCCGAGAAAGGTTACCTGGGTTTGATCAAAGCTACATTTCTCCAACTTGCAGTACAAGCCATGCTGGAGAAGCTTGTGCAAAACCCTCCTGACTTGCTTGTGATGAATCTCAATGTCACTAGAATGAATGAGTATATCATCTAGGTATACAATGACGCACTCTTGCTGAAATTCCCTAAGAACCTCATTAATCAGATCTTGGAATACCGCTGGCGCATTGCATAACCCAAAAGGCATGACAGTATATTCATAGTGGCCATATCGAGTATTGAATGCCGTCATCCACTCATGTCCCTGCTGGATTCTCACCAAGTTATATGCCCCTCTGAGGTCTAACTTGGTGAAAATTGTAGAGCCCTTCGAACGATCGAAGAGTTCGGTGATCAAGGGAATCGGGTAGGCATTTTTAATGGTTATCTTATTCAAGCCTCGATAATCAATACAAGGTCTCAAAGAACCATCTTTCTTTTTAACAAAAAAAAATCCAGCCCCGGCAGGGGAGGAGGACCTCCTGATGAATCCTTTGTCTAAATTCTCGTGAATATATTCCTCTAGGACTGAGTTCTCCTTTATAGATAATGGGTATACATGACCTCTGGGAGGCATGGTACCAGGGAGTAGGTTAATTTTGCAATCAAAGGACCTGTGTGGGGGTAAGGTATCGGCTTTCTTTTTGTCAAATACTGCCTTTAAATCTAGATACTGAGACGGAATTTGTGTCTCTGTAGGATTGTTAGAGGTATTCGATGTATTAGTTAATCCAAGAGGTAAGACCTTCCGCAAGCATTTTTCTTGACAATTCTCTCCCCACGAAACTATCTCCCCTGATTCCCAATTAATAATAGGGTTGTGTCTCCTCAGCCAGGAGTACCCCAGGACTATGGGAATAGACGGAGAAGAAATGAGCATTAAGGATATATCCTCTTTATGCAGGATGCCAACAGTCAAGTTAATCGGTATGGTCTCATGGAAAATAACAGGCTCAAGTAACGGTCTACCATCGATGGCCTCGACAGCCAGAGGTGTCTCTTTTAACTGGGATGGAATAGCATGCTTGGCAGCAAAACCCTGATCTATAAAGCTCTCAGCAGCTCCAGAATCGATTAGTGCCATAGTCTTAACTACTCCCTTCTCCCACTTTAAAGAAACGGGTAACACAAGCCTGAGCTCCTTGTAGTTGTGAATAGAGGACAAAGTAGAAACACCCAAGGCCTGTCCTCTAGAGGAACTTAGGTGCGAGCGTTTCCCGAACGATTGGGACAATTTAGGCGTAAATGACCCCTGACTCCACAATACATACATAAACCCTCCCTTCTCCTGTACTGTCTCTCCCTTTCAGTGAGATGAGTACTGCCTATCTGCATAGGTTCAGGAATACGTAAGTCTTCGAACTCAGAGATTTGAAAGGTAGGCGCTAGTTTAAAGGAGGGTCTACGGGTCCTATCTCGAGTGTTCTGCCTCTCTCTTAAGCGTTCATCAATACGAGATATAAAAGAAATTAAATCCTCCAAATTTTCAGGGAGTTCTCTAGTAGCGACCTCGTCAAGAATTACATCTGATAACCCATTCAGAAACACATCTATATAAGCCTGTTCGTTCCACTTAACTTCTGCCGCCAAGGATCTGAACTCTAGTGCATAATCCACAAGTGTTCGATTGTCCTGTTTAAGGCGCAACATTAATCTAGCTGCATTAACCTTTCTGCCAGGAGGGTCAAAAGTTCTTCTAAACGCAGCTACAAAGGCATTATAATTATAGACTAGTGGATTATCATTCTCCCATAAAGGATTGGCCCATCTCAAAGCTTTTTCAATGAGCAGAGTAATAATAAATCCAACCTTTGCTCTATCTGTAGGATAAGAGCGGGGTTGTAATTCGAAATGGATGCTAATCTGGTTTAGAAAGCCACGACACTTCTCCGGTGACCCGCCATAACGTACTGGTGGGGTAATACGGGAAGAAGCACCTACAGTGGCTACCTCTAGACCTGAGACTGCAGGAGAGATAGAAGGAGTACGTGTCTCCTCAGGTGGATTACTAGCACGAGACAAAAGTGCCTGTAGTGCCAAAGCCATCTGATCCATCCTATGTTCCATGGCGTCAAACCTGGGATCCGAAGAACCAAGCTGACTGTTTGTACCTGCAGGATCCATTGGCCCTGTCGTAATGTCAGGATCGGGACAGGGATCCAACACGCAGAGTACAAAGAGTGGAAAGGTACGTATACCGGGCCTTAGAATGGCCGGACTAACGTACCGAGAGTAAAGAATAGTCAGAGACAAGCCGAGGTCGAGGGAACGAGAAGACAGATAAGCGAGAGACAAGCCGGGTCAAGGGATAACAGAGAAACAGGGTAGTACAACGAGCCGAGTCAAAACCAAAAGAGCAAACTAGAATACCAGAGCACTGAGTGACTAGACAAGCTAGAACCACGACAGGGCAATGAGCTGAAGTAAGGAGTAAGCTTAAATACCCTGGCTCTGGATGGAAATCACGCCTCTGACAAGTACCGATTGGATATCGGACACTTGAGTGACAGATTGTTCGTGCTAGCGTCATGACGTCACGTATTGAGCGTCCTGCTAGAAAAGGACGTGGATTCCTCGCGGCCGGTGTTTAAGTGACTGGATGAACCGCGAGGAATGGAGGAAACAGCTCGCCTGGACGGATACACCACCAAGTCTCTACCTCCCTTAGAGGTAGAGGCCTCAGGTACCCTGACAATCTTATAGTTAGGATAGCCTTATGCCTATCCCACGCATGCTTAAACTCCTTTACTGTGTTAACCTCTACCACTTCAGCTGGAAGGCTATTCCATGCATCCACTACCCTCTCAGTAAAGTAATACTTCCTGATATTATTTTTAAACCTTTGTCCCTCTAATTTAAGACTATGTCCTCTTGTTGTGGTAGTTTTTCTTCTTTTAAATATAGTCTCCTCCTTTACTGTGTTGATTCCCTTTATGTATTTAAATGTTTCTATCATATCCCCCCTGTCTCGTCTTTCCTCCAAGCTATACATGTTAAGATCCTTTAACCTTTCCTGGTAAGTTTTATCCTGCAATCCATGAACCAGTTTAGTAGCCCTTCTTTGAACTCTCTCTAAGGTATCAATATCCTTCTGAAGATATGGTCTCCAGTACTGTGTACAGTACTCCAAGTGAGGTCTCACCAGTGTTCTGTACAATGGCATGAGCACTTCCCTCTTTCTACTGCTAATACCTCTCCCTATACAACCAAGCATTCTGCTAGCATTTCCTGCTGCTCTATTACATTGTCTGCCTACCTTTAAGTCCTCAGAAATAATCACCCCTAAATCCCTTTCCTCAGATGTTGAGGTTAGGACTCTATCAAATATTCTGTACTCTGCCCTTTACATACATACCACACTCAGTATACACAATGTTCTCTTGTGCAGTAAACTGTAGCCACATAGTGTGTTTATTAGTGAAGAAGGAAGCTTGTAATTTTCAAGGCACAAGCAGTGGCACAGAAGCACACTGAAATCTAATAATTCATCTCTTACTAGAAATGAAATTTAAAAAATCACAAATCAGTAAAATAATTCTCAATCAGTGAATAAAAGTGGGTGTAAGAGGCACTGGCAGCAACAGGTAGGCAAGAAGAAATGTTTAATTTACACACTTCCAAACACACACACACACACACAGGCTACATGACAGAGATATTCCAATTCACACTCCCAGATAAAGATGCACACACAGACACAAACACGCATACCCAGATATGCACTCCAAACAATCTTGCTGGAAACACATACAGAAACACAGATATACCTCACAAATACAGGTACACACAGTTACAGTTTCACATTGCCAGACACGCATAACCCAATATAAACTGCCAGGCACACGAAACGCACACTTTTCTAAACATACACACAGAATCACACTGATAAATACACACTCATTGCTACACACACCTACACATACTCTGATACACACTTTGCTACACACACATATTGCTAAATACACCCAGTTAGATAAACATACATTAACACAAACACATAAATACATTACTGCTAAACACATACACTAATACACACACTGCCTATGCTTAACAGACGCCCATCTACACACACATACATTTATATATACACTCAACCACCTACACACATATACATTTATATATACACTCACCCAGCAAAATACACATACACAATGCTGCAAATATATATTTTAATGTGCCAACACTGTGCGTAGTAATGTATATTTTATTTAGCCACCTTATTTTAGGCTATCGTCTTACAGTGGGAGGGTGGCTTCCCTTACGTACAAGATTACGGGCTTCAGGCGTTTATTCTAACCTTCCGTGCCGCTTCCATGAGCACTGGAAGAAAGGAATATGAAATCCGGTCCACAATCTGTATGCTAGGGAGTCCCCTGCCTCTTTGCCAGCATTCCCCTGCTGTAAAGTATACGGCCGACTTTGGCCGGCTCTATAATGCTAAAACATGTAGAAAATTATAAAAAAAAAGATTTTAATCAAAGCCACTGTCTTGCTCCAAGATACATGTTTAATCTCTGAGAGGCCTTAGAATTAGTTTGGAATGGGGGGACAGCCACTCACCCTTCCAACAGTCAAGGTCATGCTGCACTCTCTATCAACCCAAAATGTCTGCCACAACAATTAGTAAGAATTTCCATCCATTATTTTACTGACTGGGCCGAGCCAAATGTATTATGTAAATGTATATTTTAGGAGACCTGTGTCTACACCATTGTGGGATATTTGGTGTAGACAAGCACCTCTGGTCCAAGTGGAAGGCCACATTTGTTGGCCTCTGGACAATTCAGAGCTGTAGGCATGCAGCTCCACCAGAAGGAAGCTATCCACTTGCTGCCCCTACAGGTCACTGTAAGAAGGGTACTTCTGTATTCAATAGGGTGCCTTCCATGAAGTGGTGTGCTTGGTAACTGCACTGTGGACCAATATACAGCAGATTCAAATAAATGCTAGTTCTTGTATATGGAGCCGATTCAAATATGTCCACTCATCTCATAAATCAACTTTTCCCCATGCTATCTTCATATAACATGTTCCAGGTCACTGTCTTCTCAACAGCTTGCTCTGTACTTTTAATAGGTTCAAGCTAAACAGTTGTATCTTGCTTTAGATGTCACAAATCCAAATTATGTCACGTTGTTCCCTTCACAATACACACTAATGTATCCTCATCTTATTTTCACTCACAGTGCTATATATTCCGAATAGTATAATAGTATTAGAGAAGTTAAATATGGGATTTTTTACAAAATCAAAACGCTTAAACATATTTAAAACAAGCATAGCTATTCCAGGTTTATTTTTGACACGGTACATGAGAAAGACAATCCAGTGTATTATAAGTCAACAAAGGTGTTATTAAAAAAAAAAAACTGTGGCAAAAATTATTTTATTTCATACTTAATAACCAAGGTATCCACAAGATGGCAGTATTGTATATTTCCTGGTTATCTTAATGACAACCAATCCAAAACAGGAAGAAAAAAAAAAGGAATTTTGTTTAGCAACATTCATAATAATTCAAGTGGAATTTTTTTTTTATTTCTTAATATACATTGCTAGATAAGATCCAGTGACCTGGGTCCATAAAATTAAATGGTAATTTAAGCATCAGCTCCAATACCTTGAGTAGGTAGTTTAATCGCTTCTGTACAAGTATACACATTTGTCAAATAAATTTTTTTTGTTAATCTTTTTATTTGGGTTTTGTCAAAATGATGGAGCACATTTTGGGCACGCAGGCCCTTCTCGACATCGTTATATAAAACAGGCTTAACAGAGAAACAATGCAAATACATATGTTGGGCTAGTTAACATACTTTTCTAAGTAACATGTAACGTCAGTTTACATCCGGTGATAAGAAACATAAACCATAATTGTTTCCTTCAAGTGAAAGCTCTTCGTGTGTATTGTAAGGAACCCTATGCATACATACATCTATTCAATATACATGAGATTGCGGGTGTGGTGGGGTGTGGAGATCTTTGGAGAGTATGAATACAGAAGTGTTATTCTTTCACATTACTATCGTCTTATGGTGAGTGTTTGAGGTGGAGAGTGGGGTTGTGTGGTGAGTCCTGCGGGGTAGCAGGAGTGAATCATGGTGTGTTGTGGTCCCAATGTAGCGCGGGGTTAGTGGGTGTGGGGGGGGGTGGAGTTGGGCCTCTCATGGCCTGTAGAGGCCGTTATGAGTGATTGATGCGGGACATGGTCCTTCGTTGGTGGTGGTCCTATTCTGGACTTTATCTTGTAGTGTAATGTCCGGATCTGGTCCCCTGTGTACAGTATTGTCGACATGGTCCCGTGTGTCTGGGTTAACGGGTATGAAATGTAGTCATTTGATCTGTCATGCTTGGTCAGGGAGGGGGTGGTTCGGGGATTGATGTGTTTGCGGAGGGAAGTAGGAGGGTGTTGTGTGCGTGTGTGTGGGGGGGGGAAGTCCACCTGCCACCGTACACGTTCCTATGTTAGACTTTGAGTTACCTAAGGTGGGTACGTCATGGCCTGTCGGTCCAGTGGTTAGTCCGATGTTCCTGCTCATGCAGCCAGGGTAAGTCCTGGACTGGGCATTAGATCGGTCTCCGGGGCTTCCTCTGATTGCTGTCTATTGCATATTAGCCGAGATCCGTTTGCCCCACACCGGCAGATCCGCCGGGGTGAAGTGCTCTTGGGGTCCCTTATGTAGTGTGTGGGTCTACTGGACAGTGTCTACCTATTATGGGTGCGTAGGGCAGCGTCTCAGTCCCGGGATTTCCTGTAGGTTTATCCAATTATCCCGTCTAGGAGGTTTCCGTCCCCCCTCCACGTAATGAGTGTGGGATGTGGGGCGTATTACCCGTGTCTGTTACCCCTGGAGGACCAGTCGTGGGTATGTCTCGTGCAGTGACTATTCCGCGAGGTTGGTATTATCGTTTAGTCCCGTCTCTCATCCGTCACCCCCCCGTTGCCGCGCACGGAAAGTAATCCACGGGGCCCAAAGTTCCGCACATTTCATACTTCTGCCCGTCTGATCCGCCAGCAGGGCCTCAGCCGCCCTGATGTCTTCCACCCGATGGATCCATTCCTCCCGAGTTGGGATACCTGTCTTCTTCCAGTATACAGGCACGAGTGCTTTCGCTGCGTTTAGTAGATGACGTAGAATGGATTTTTTATATGCCGATAATGAGTGTGCTGAGCTATGTAGTAGAATTAATTCCGGCGACCAGACTACGTCATCTCCCAAAATCTGTTGAATGTCGGATTTGATCTGGTCCCAGTATGGGGCAATATGTGAACACTCCCACCAGATGTGTATGAGGTTCCCCCTGTTCTCCTGGCATCTCCAGCATGTTGGTGAGGTGTCGGGGAATATGCGGTGGAGCATAGCTGGGGTTCTATACCACATGGAAAGTAGCTTGTAGTTTACCTCTTGATAGTGGGAGCTAGGTGAGCTTTTGTGCTGCCAGATCAAGGCTTTGTCCCATTGCGTGGAGGTGAATGTTGTGTCCAGAGCTTGTTCCCATCTTCGTTTGAAGGCGTTGTTGTCCGAGGTCGGGTCAGTTAACAAGTACTGATAGAGGTGCGAGATGGTATTTCCGAGTGATAAGCCATGGAGGCAGAGGGTTTCAAATCGTGCCAGGTCCCTGTGTAGCTTTTCCCTGTGAGGGAGTGAGTAATAGTAGTGTCGGAGTTGCATATATCTAAAGATCGCCATCAAAGATCGTGGTCGTGTCTCCAGCAGTGTCTCCAGAGTCTTCAGATTGCCATTGTGTGTAACCTTGCATATCGGTATATAGTCTGCTTCGCCTAGGAATGCCCAGGTCTCTGTTGGCAGTCCACCCCCGATGTTGGGGTTGTGCGGGATCGGGAGCAGGGGGCAGGGGGATGGAGAGACCTGTGGCAGTTCCCTGATGTTTTCCCAGGATAGTAATGTCTGTGCCACAGGTCCCTCCTCATGTCGTCTGCTGCCTCTAGTTGTTCGTCTCATCCAGACAGCCGCTTTGAGTTTCGCTGCGTACCCCTCCTTGTCTAGTGTGACCTATTGTTTGGTGGTGTCCGCTTCATGCCATTCCAGAATTCGTTGTAACGCAGCTTGGTGATATTTCCTGAAATCTGGTAGGGCCAGACCTCCCCTGTGTCTAGGCATACAGAGTATATCGTGTCGCAGCCTGGATCGCTCCCCTCTCCAGACATATTTTATGACCGCAGATTTCAGAGTCGAAAAGAATAGTGTCGGTAGGGCCGTTGGTATGGTTTGAAACAGGTAAAGAATTCTTGGAAGGATATTCATTTTCAGGACTGCGATGCGGCCATGCCAGGTGATGTGTGGGTAGGACCACCGTGTCAGGTCTGTCACGATGTTACGTAGCAATGGTACAAAATTGCGTTAGTAAATGTCCTGGGGATTCGTGGTAATCCAGATGCCGAGGTATTTCATGGCTCCCACACACCATCGGAACGGGAAGAGCGGGCCAAGGGCTTCATAGTCCCTCGCTGGGAAGGTGACGTTCAGTGTTTCACATTTCGCTAGATTTAGTTTAAACCCGGAGAGGCGACCAAATCTAGCGATTTCGGACAGTAGGCATGGTAGAGTGGTCCGGGGCTGGGAAACAAAGAACAGGAGGTCGTCTGCATATGCAGCTACCTTATGCTCAGTGCCCTGCCACATATAGCCTCGGATGTCACGGCTGTCCCGAATGGCCTGTAATAACGGTTCTAGGGATAGTGCGAATAGGAGTGGTGACAGGGGGCATCCCTGTCTGGTGCCATTCGCAATTCTGAAGCTTGTGGTTAATGCTCCATTAACTCGGACTGTTGCTTTTGGTGTGCTGTATAGAGCCGTAATCCAAGTCATGACTCTCTGCCCGAAGCCCATCCACCGGAGTGTCTGGAACATGTAGTCCCAATTGACCCAGTCGAATGCCTTCTCTGCGTCCGTGGACAGTAGCATAAGGTGTTTGCTGTATTTCCGCGCATGATGTTGTATGGAGAAAAGGCGTAGCGTGCTGTCTCGGGCTTCCCTGCCTGGGACGAATCCCGTTTGGTCAGCATGGACTAGGGACGGTAAAATCCGTTGAAGTCTGGTAGCTAACACCTTAGTTAACAGCTTTGTGTCCACGTTCAGCAGAGAGATCGGGCGGTAACTGCCGCATTGTTCCGGGTCCTTTCCAGGTTTGAGTAAAACCGTTATGGTTGCAGTCAGGGACTCCTCACCAAAGCGTCCTCCATCCGACACTGCATTGACAGCCTTTGTCAGCCAAGGGAGCAATATAAGGGCGAAATGTTTATAATATCCTGTGGAGAATCCGTCTGGTCCCGGGGCACGACCCGTTTTTGTGATTTTTAACGCAGCCGCGAGGTCTTCTGTGGTTATCGGTTCATCAAGGGCTGAGGCCGCTGTCGGGTCTATATGTTTCCGTATATTGTCTTGAAGGTACATGCGTATGGTGTGGGGCATGTCTTCGTCCCGTATCGTGGCGTCCGGTTGAGGTAGATTATAGAGAGAGCGGTAGTAGGACTGGAACTCTTCAGCTATGTCCTCTGGGTGAGAAGACACTATGCCAGACGATAGGCGTAATTTCCGTACTTGTGTGCGCGGCGTGTCGCCTTTCAGAAGGCGGGCTAGGAATTTCCCACCTTTATTCGCATGTGTGTAAAATAAATTTTTTGATCTTTGAATGGAGCGGTGGTACCTCTTCGTGATGAGGGCCGTCAGATCACGGCGGGCTTCCATCAGCGCGCCATATGTTTCGTTGAGTTGTGATCTCTTGTGTCGGAGTTCCAGGTTTTTAATAGTGGCATAAAGGTCCGCCATTGCGTGTGTTGTCTCCTTTCGTTTGCGGGTCGCGATGTTAATGAGAACGCCTCGGAGGACACTCTTGTGTGCCTCCCATATAGTCGTCGGTGCCATCCCTTCCGTTCCGTTTTCCAGGAAGTATGTTTCCAGTGCCTGTTTTATCTCCCCAGTCACCGTTGGGTCCTGGAGTAAGGACTCGTTCAGGCGCCATGACCATGTTGCCGGCTTGAATAGTGGGGATTCCAGTTCGATGCTAACCGGTCCGTGGTCCGACCAGGTGGCGGGTTCAATAGTCGCCCTTCGCAGTCGGGTCAGTCCATCTTGCTTGATGAATACAAAGTCTATTCGAGAGTAGCGGTCATGGAGTGCCGAGTAGTGAGTGAAGTCCTTGTCGGCAGGGTGAAGTGCCCTCCAGCAGTCCACCAATGACAAGTCCCCCAGGGCTTTGCGGATAGATCTGATGCGAAATTGGGGGATGCAACTGTGGCCTGTGGAGGAGTCCAGGAGGGGGTCCAGTGGGGCATTGAAGTCTCCTCCAACGATCAGTGCACCCTCCGAGAATCCTCCCAGCTTGTTCAACATCCCCCGCAAGAATAATGCCTGGTTGGAGTTGGGAGCGTATACGGACACTAGAGTGTATATCCTCTCCGCGATCATTCCCTTCAAGAAGAGAAAGCGACCCTGATCATCAGTCATTCGGTCTAGTTCCCGGAAACCCAGGTCCGCGGCGATCAAGATCGCTACCCCCGCTCGACGCGCCGTCGGGTGGTTGTTGCAATAATTCAGCGGGAAGCGTGTATTCCGAAGCTTGGGGGCAGCACCTTCTCGAAAGTGGGTCTCCTGGAGCATTGCTATTTTTATGTGCCTGCTGTGAAGGTCCCTCAGTAGTTGTGAGCGCCGTTCCGGGTAGTTTAAACCTCTGCAGTTGAGGGTCAGGACGGACAGAGGGGTGCGGTTGTATGCCATAGGACGTGGTTAAAGGCGTGAGACAGCTAGGGGTGTGCCATATGGAGACGGGAGTTTAGCCCACCACGTGGATCAGGTAAGTCAACCCTGTAACTGATGTGTTGTCTCGCGTGGGTCGTGTAGTGTGTGCGTCGATAAGGGACGTCCCTACTGGGTTTGATTATGGTCAATCGTCCGTTTGTAAACCGTGCCGTAATAGCAGTAGCTAACTAGAACGTGTACCGTGGCCGTGGGAGGGGGTATGTGAACAGTCGGGAGTGTATGTGTTCAGTGTATAGGATCAAAGTGTGCGTATGGTAGTTACATAGTTACATAGTTAGATAGCTGAAAAGAGACTTGCGTCCATCAAGTTCAGCCTTCCTCACACCTGTTTTTTGCTGTTGATCCAAAAGAAAAAAAAAAACCCCAGTTTGAAGCACAATTTTGCAACAAGCTAGGACAAAAAATTCCTTCTTGACCCCAGAATGGCAGTCAGATTTATCCTTGAATCAAGCAGTTATTACCCTACATTGAAAGATTATATCCTTGAATATTCTGTCTTTGCAAGTATGCATCTAGTAGCTGTTTGAACATCTGTATGGACTCTGATAAAACCACTTCTTCAGGCAGAGAATTCCACATCCTGATTGTTCTTACAGTAAAAAAACCTTTCCTTTGCCTTAGACGAAATCTTCTTTCTTCTAGTCTAAACGCATGACCTCGTGTCCTATGTAAAGTCCGGTTTGTGAATAGATTTCCACACAATGGTTTGTATTGGCCTCGAATATATTTGTATAATGTTATCATATCCCCTCTCAGGCGACGTTTTTCTAAACTAAATAGGTTTAAATTTGTTAACCTTTCTTCATAGCTGATATGTTCCATTTCTTTTATTAATTTTGTAGCCCGCCTCTGCACTTTTTCTAGTGCCATGATATCCTTCTTTAGAACAGGTGCCCAAAATTGCACAGCATATTCAATATGTGGTCTTACCAGTGATTTATAGAGAGGCAAAATGATATTCTCGTCCCGAGAATGAATGCCCTTTTTCATGCATGACAATACCTTACTGGCCTTGGCCACTGCTGATTGACATTGCACATTGTTGCATAGTTTCTTGTCTATAACAATTCCCAAGTCCTTTTCGTGTGTTGTTATCCCTAATTCGCTTCCATTAAGGGTATACGTTGCTTGTGTATTCTTTACGCCGAAGTGCATAACTTTGCATTTTTCAACATTAAATGTCATCTGCCATTTGAGTGCCCAGTCCTCCAGTCTATTTAAATCCTTCTGCAGCAAAGTAATATCTTGCTCACATATAAAATAAAAATAAAATAAAAATAAAATAAAATAAAATGGGGGTGGGCTGTGTGGTCCGCCCCCTTGGGTGGTGTTCCCAGCGGGGTAAGTACCCCGAAGCCTCCTAGAGAGGAGGATTACTTGCGTCTCGGTCGGAGTGACCAGGTGGTACCCTGATATCAATGGGTACGCAGGCCTGTGGCTCCGCCGAGAAAATCACGTAAGTGAAAGTGTAGAGTCATGGTCGTAGTCAGAGCCGGGATCGGAGTAGTATAGGTGTTGGAGTGTGTTAAGGAAGGAAATGTGCCGCTCCAGCCGAATCTCAGCCCAAGTGTGTATAGTCATATTAGACTTAACCTGTGTAAGAGCATTTAGTTATGAAAACATGTAAACACATCAAACGTATCAGAGATGGCAAATAACAGTAACAGTTAAAGGTCATAACATTTTCCGCCACCCCTCCCCACATGACCCGCCAGAACGGCTCCCCCATTTCCCAGCGCCCCCCTCGATCCCCTTTAGCGTATCGTATCCCTATCCCCCTACGTTGGCCCTCAGGATTCGTCATAGCGTCCCAGCAATCCAATTATGTCCAGTAAAAGCAGCTGGTCCGCCAGACCCTGTCAGTAGTGTGCAGTGCGAGTATGGGTCAGTTCCCACTTCCACTACCTGGGCAATCCCAGGGCAATCCCAGGGCAGTGGAGCCACCCTGTAGCAGCCCCAATAACATTTCCCGGACATCCTCCCATCCCTTCCTGTGTATAAGGAGAGAAAAAAGGGGGGGGAGAGGGGTGGGAGCAACGGGAAGGAGAGGGGGGGGGAAGAGGAGGGGTCATGTCCGCACAGTTAAGTCGTTCCCATTCCCTGTGCCCGTCTCCATTCCCGACCCAGCCCTGACCTATGTTCCCGTCGGTTTTCACCCATCCTGCAACACTTCATCCCCGTTCCCCCATGAACCCCTGTGTACAGTCCCAATACTTCTTATAACATAGTACATAATAGCGCATGCATAGTATGTTAGGCATAACAATATAGGAAGTGGTCTAGGTGGTAAACGATAGCGGGAGATACTTATTAGTCCAATGGGGGGGGGGGGGTTCCACATTCCAGCCTCCTGATGATGAGGGCAAAGCGCAGTATAGGCTCTTGAGACCCGGTCGTGAGGGTCGCTGTGTGGGTTGAAATAGTCCAGGACAATCCAGGTCAAGTGTCAATAACCCCTGCACCCCGCAATCCCCCCACCCAAGGGGCCAGCTGTGGTCCCTGCCCAATGTCACCATAGGGAAAAATTGCGGTCCCAGCGGCAGGTGAGGTGATGCAGTGATGAGGAGCAAGATGCCGTCAGGGGAAGATGGCTGCCTCAGGCTAACGCCACTGATTAATGCGAGTCTGTTACGAGTCCATTGTGTCCCGGGCGTACTTGAGAGGGTGGGAGTACTGGTGTGGGTCGGGACGTAGCTCTCTCAGTGGCAGTAGGACATTCCACCCATTAATGCCTTCAGGAGGGTCAGGGGTACCGTGAGCCTGTCAGGGTGTCTGTAGGGCCCACAGGGGTAAGTCCTGGCGGACTAAGATCGAGATGTTGGGCAAAGCGAGGGGGGGGGGATAGGTCCGCCCAGGCGGGTTCGCTTTCTCGGGGGATTATGGCGGTAGCAATAGTTACAGGCCCTGGCGGTGAGGTTGGGGTCCTTGTGGCGACCTCCCCCTGCGGCGGCGGGGTGCCCGTTGTGGTCTCTGACCCGCATCTAGTGGTCCAAGGACCCAGTCTAGTACCTGTACTGGTGTCAAACCCATGTCTTCTAGGAATCTGGGGACCTCCTCCGGCCAGCGTATCGAGGCCCAGCCATTCTGGTGACGTGCTGAAAGGGCAAATGGGAAGCCCCATTTGTATGGTATTTTGCGTTCTTTGAGGAGTGATGTAATAGGCCTCAGGGCTCTCCTGGCTTCCAAAGTTACCGGTGACAGGTCATTATATAGTGCTATGTGTGCTCCCCTGAATTCCCACGTGGGCCTGGATCTCGCAGCAGACATTATGGTGTTTTTCGTGGTAAAGGAGTGTAGGCAACATATAATATCTCGTGGGCCGTCTTCTACAGAGCGCGGTCTCAGGGCTCTGTGTGCTCTGTCGTAGCGGATTTCTAGCGGAATATCACCGGGTATAATAAAGTGAAATAGGGCTGTTAAAGTGCCTTCAATATCTTCCTCACCCTCCACCTCAGGCATGCCGCGCACTCTTATATTGCAGCGTCGCCCTCGGTTGTCCAGGTCTTCAACAGACCTTCTGAGCTGCAGGAGCATGTCACCCTGTCTGGCTATTGCTGTGTCAGTGGATGCCAGCCTGGTGCTGTGGGCCTCGTGTGAGTGTTCCAGCTCCTGTACCCTTAAACCCTGTGCAGTTACCTCTGCTCGAATTCCCGCCATTTCGGCCCGCAAAGCGTCCTGGATTGTGGTCGTGAGCACCAGGAGATCTGCCTTTGTGGCCATGGATGCTGCAATGGTGCTGAGTTCCTCTCCGATGCCATCCAGGGTGGAGGTCTGAGATGCTTCGGGTGTGGAGGGAGCGGGCGCCATCTTGGATCCCGAGGCCTCTCCGCGTGTGTCTGCGGGGCTGTGAAGGAATCCGTCCATCGGACCCTGCGGAGTTTGTTGAGGTCCCCTGGGGGTTCTGGCAGTTTCCCCACGTCGGTTCCGTCCCATTAGAGCTGGTGGAAGCGGATTAATAGGGCTTAGTAGATGTCGGCGGAGCGGAGCACCTAGTTTAAGCCGCCATTCCGGTCGACGTCCAAGCCACGCCCCTCGTCAAATAAATTATGACAGTGAAACATTGTATAAAAACTTAATTAAATCTGTATTACAGCCTTGTTAATTGCCATAATTACTTTAAACAAGCTATACTAAAAATACACCCAAGAAACTCACAGTGGAACAAAGTGTAAATGGTTTAAGAGGAAGATTTACGATAACCCCTTGGACCATTAACATACAGGGCTTGTGGACGGCAGCCTCAGGCAATTTGTCTATTGATTAAATGAGCAGTGAGTGCTTTGGGATACCTGTTGGTTTAACACAGTACGAATGAGGCATCAGACAGGAAGTGTGCATGACCAAGGCTAGATTCACATAGGGACTAATAGAGCTGCCCATGGAATAGGCCCACGTAATATATATATATATATATTATTACACAGTGCACTCACTAATCCACTAAACAGCAACTTCAAAGCTCACAGACTTTATTCTATTTTTTTTAAGTTTTAGGCAAAAATAATGGGGGTTTAGTTACAGTATATCACGGCAAGCGTGTCATTAAATTTGTTTGCTCTGGGCAAAACACACACAGGGTATTTCACCCATATCGGGGTGGTGGATCTTGGGTGAGTTGCTACATTGTTTTTCCCTAGGACTTGACCCCTGTGAGGAGGTTTCACTGCTATAGGGGATCTCTTTGTAGCGTTGACTCAGGAAGCACCTCTAGTGGCCATCTGAGTGTTTGCCACTAGAGGTTTTACTAGGCAGTAATGTAATCTCTTAAAAAGGCAGTGTTTACATTAAAAAGCCTGCAGGGAAAAGCAATATATACCAGAACAACTACAGAATCCCTATCCTTATCTAGGGTTGGCTCTTTAATGCGTATATGGTGGTCGTGTCCCTTGGCAGAAAAGTTTTGGTCACAAATCGGTAGTTTAATAAGGATGGTCTGAAACTTGAACCTGCCTCATTGACACGATAATCTATGACCCAACAATGCAGTGTCTACATTGGTAAATAAAGGGGCAATAGATGTTAGTGAATATTGCATATTACCGGGCGTTAGAGTGACTTGACTGAATGGAAAGTAGAATAGTCATAGACAAGGCAAGGCCAAGGATACAGAACAAGACAAATATGATAAGTCAAGCCAGAGGTCAAGGACAATAAAAAGAAGAATATTCGGAAAAAAAAAAGCCAAGGTCAGAAAAGCCAATTACCAATACAAGAAATGTGCTCTCAGATAATTAGTAAATAGGACACAGAAGAAAAGCTGAAATTAGTTTAAATAGCCCTGGGAGGTCAGTGATTGGTCAGTCCCGCCCATGTGATGCCAATATGTGCGTGTGTGTCATCCATGCAATGGCGAAAGCACATTTGCATCACTAATGCGACTAGAGGATCTATAAAAGGGCTCTGTAGTGAAGTGGCCGGCATCCAATAGAAGGCCAGATTGAAATAAGGCAGCATGGGAAGGGGACCAAAGCGCAATGGTAAGAGACCACCCGGGGATGCAACTGGAGTGACAGCGCTAATTGGGCACAGTTCTCCACTAACATACCAGGGATAACAGATGTAACACACATAGAAACAACACATATCTCACAGTGATATGTGATATAGGGACATACTCACGAGGAACCGGGTGCAAAACTAGGAGCCTCACAATAAGTAACTCCAAGTATACTCTCTAGATCAGGGATAGGCAACCTTCGGCACTCCAGATTTTGTGGAAAGAGATGAGCGAACCCGAACTGTAAAGTTCGGGTTCGTACCGAACATTGCGATTTTTGACCCCGGACATTTCAGTAACAGTTCGGGCTGTGGCATGGCTGTGATTGGCCAGTGCAGCATGTGACCCAGCCTCTATATAAGCTGGAGTCACATGAGCTCTTATTAGTGTAGGGAGAGGATGCTGCAGCTGTGAGGGACAGATTAGGAAATAATTCTGGTGTTGAATCTGCAAACTACAGCGATTATTTTTGTGGGTGCTATACTACATTTTTGTACCCTGCCCTGAGCCCAGTGCCACAGAGAAATAAGCTATCAGTCTGTTTGTTAGGTGGGCACTTGCAACTGCATGTGTGCCAGGCACATTTCTTTAATTCTGTTCTGGTAGCTCTGTGGGCAACATCTCTGCATTTTTAAATATTGCTGTGACATTGCAGTTTGACAAATTCAATTTTTTTTTATGCTAAAAAGTCCATTTGTGGCATGCACTTAATATCTGAGAGTCAAATAGAACCGTCAATTACTGTGGTTACATCGCAGTTTGACCAATTCAAATTTTTTGGGTCCTAAAAAGTAAATCTGGGGCTTGCACTTCATATCTGAGAGTCAAATAGAACCGTCAAATACTGTGGTTACATCGCACTTTAAAAAATTCACATTTTTTTGTGCTAAATAGTACATTTGCGGCCTGCGGTGCATTTCTTGCAGTCCAATAAAACCGTTAAATACTACTGTTACATTGTTGGTTGACAAATTCAAATTTTTTGAGACAGTGACGTAACTGTATTAATTATGCCTGTCACACTGTTGTGTGACCTCTAGAATTTTTTTTTCTTTAGGACACCGGCACTGCCTTACTGTCAGTGAACTTAATTGTTGACTATTGGCGGTTACATTGTCGCCTGACATAAACCATCTGTTAGTTTGGTGGGTGAACGCAAAGAATGAGGAGAGCGTCAAATAATGGACGTGGCCCTGGTCGTGGTGCTGCTGGTGTTGGTGTTGGTGGAGCTCCTGTTGCAGGGAGAGGACGTGGTCGATCTGTGCCAGATACACGCACAAGTGAAACACCTTTCTCAGGTGCGAGTAGGCGACAGAACCTTCAGCGTTATTTGGTAGGCCTGAATGTCTATGAATGGTGAGGCCAGAACAAGTACAGGCGATAGTAGATTGAATGGCTGACAGTGCCTCCAGTTCTTTCACATTGTCTCCCACCCAGTCCCCTGCTGAAAGCTCTGAGTTGGCACCTGCAGCCCATGGCCATCTGTCTTTCACCTCATCCCCTTGCAAATCAGACAAAGGGTCTGAGCCACAAGTCATGCAGCAGTCTCTTATGCTTTTTGATGACTCTGCTGGCAGGGTTTTCATCCACCTAGCCCTGCCCCAGAAGTGGAAGAGATTGAGTGCACAACCACTTATGTGTCAGGTTGTGGACATGTGAGGACCACCGCAGCACGTTACTGATGATGACGAAACACAAGTGCCAACTGCTGTGGCTTTCTGCAGTGTGCAGACCGGCAAGGAGGGCAGGGTTGAGGAGTGGGTGGAAGATGATGTGGAGGATTATGAGGTCCTAGACCCCACATGGAATCAAGGTCATGCGAGTGACGTGTCCAGTTTGGAGGAAGAGGCGATGGTCGCACAGAGGCACCAGCACAGCATAAGAGGGAGCAGGGTGCAAAAGTCGAGTGGCCGTCCCCTAGATGGTACGCCTGCTACTGCCCACCGCACCCAGGGACCGAGCACACCAAAGCCAGCTCCAAGGAGTTCGCTGGCGTGGCAGTTCTTCAGACAATGTGCTGACGACAAGACACAAGTGGTTTGCACGCTGTGCAATCAGAGCCTAAAGCGAGGCATAAACATTATAAACCTGAGCACAACCTGCATGACCAGGCAACTACATGCAAAGCACGAGCTGTAGTGGAGTAAGCACCTCAAAAACCAAGAAAGGTCGCAGGCTCCTCCTGCTTCCTCTTCTGCTGCTGTCTCGGCCTCTTCCTCCACCTCTGGAGTGACAGTGGCACCTGCCACCCAGCAAACAGAGGATGTGGCAGCAATGCCACCACGTCCGCCAACGTCCCCAAGCATCCCCACACTGTCCCATGGAAGCGTTCAGCTGTCCATCTCCCAAACACTGGAGAGAAAGAGGAAGTACCCACCCGCGATCCCTGGCCCTGAATGCCAGCATTTCAAAATTCCTGGCCTTTGAAATACTGTCATTCAGTCTGGTGGAGACGGACAGTTTTAAAAACCTGATGGCGGTGGCTGTCCCACAGTACGTGGTTCCCAGCCGTCACTACTTTTCCAGGCGACCCATCCCTTCCCTGCACAACCAATTGGTGGACAAAATCAGGTGTGCACTGCGCAACGCCATCTGTGGCAAGGTCCACATAACCACTGATACGTGGACCAGTAAGCACGGGCAGGGACGCTATATCTCCCTAACTGAACACTGGGCAAATGTAGTGGCGGCTGGGCCTGAGGCGGATAGCAGTTTGGCGCATGTCCTTCTGCCACCGAGGATTGCAGGGCATTTCTCTTTGCCTCCTGATGCCTCCTCCTCCTACTCTACTTCCTCCTCCTCTACCACCTCCTCATCTGGTTAGCGTAACACCTTCACCACCAACTTCAGCACAGCCTGGGGGAAATGACAGCAGGCTGTTTTAAAACTCATATGTTTGGGGGGAAAACCCCACACCACGCAGAAGCTGTGGACAGGCATGGAACAACAGACCAATGAGTGGTTGTTGCCACTGAGCCTCAAGTCCGGCCTGGTGGTGTGCGATAATGGGTGAAATCTCATAGCAGCTCTGGGCCTAGCAAGTTTGACGCACATCCCTTGCCTGGCGCATGTGCTGAATTTGGTGATGCAGAAATTCCTGAAAAATTACCCAGATATATCAGAGCTGCTGCAGAAAGTGCGGGCCGTCTGTGCGCGCTTTCGGCGTTCTCACCCTGCTGCTGCTCGCCTGTCTGCGCTGCAGCGTAACTTCGGCCATCCCACTCGCCGCCTCATATGCGACGTGCCCACAAGGTGGAACTCCACCTTGCACATGCTGGAGAGACTGTGCGAGCAGCAGCAGGCGATAGTGCAGTTTCAGCTGCAGCACGCACGGGTCAGTCGCTCTGCGGAATAGCACCACTTCACCACCAATGAGTGGGCCTCCATGCAAGACCTGTGTGCCATGTTGCACTGTTTCGAGTACTCCACCACCATGGCCAGTGCCGATGACGCTGTTCTCAGTCTTACTATCCTGCTTCTATGTCTCCTTGAAAAAACGCTTTGGGCGATGATGGAAGAGGATGTGGCACAGGAGGAAGAGGAGGACGAAGAGGGGTCATTTCCACGGTTATCAGGCCAGTCATTCACAAGTGGCTCGGAGGGTGGGTTCCTGCACCAGCATAGGCCAGGTACACAATTCTCCAGCCAGGGCACAGTTCTGAAGGATGAGGAGGAGGAGGAGGAGGAGGAGGAACCATATTCACAGCAGGGTGGCACCCAACGCAGCTCGTGGCATCACTGGTGCGTTGCTGGGGGGATATGGAGGACACAGACGATACACCTCCCACGACTGCCGAGTTGTCTACATTCTAACTTGTGCTGATTACTGGGTGGCCACCCTGCTGGATCTCCATTACAAGGACAATGTGCCGTCCTTAATTCCATCACTGGAGCGTGATCGGAAGATGCGCGACTACAAGCGCACGCTGGTAGACGCGCTGCTGAGGGCATTCCCAACTGACACCGGGGGCTCAGTGGAAGCACAAGGCGAAGGTAGAGGAGGAGGAAGAGGTCGCCAACGCAGCTGGGGCACCGCCAGCACCTCAGAAGGCATGGATGAAATGTGGAAAAGCTTTGTCAGCACGCCACAACAACCAGCACCACCAGTTGATATGGAACGTCTTAGCAGGAGGCAGCATTTCAGCAACATGGAGGAACAGTACGCCTACACGTACTGACTGATGGGTCTGCCCCATTCAACTTCTGGGTCTCCAAATTGGGCCTGAGCTTGCCCTTTATGCCTTGGAGGTGCTGGCCTGCCCTGCAGCCGGTGTATTGTCTGAACGTGTGTTTAGCACGGCAGGGGGCGTTATCACAGACAAGCGCAGCCGCCTGTCCACAGCCAACGTGGACAAGCTCACGTTTATTAAAATGAACCAGACATGGATCCCACCAGACTTGTCTGTACCTTGTGCAGAATAGACATGTATACCGGCCTCACCCAGCCATTGTTAAACTCAAGTGCACTTATTCTTTGTTTTCTTTTTTTATATGTCCCAATATTTTAGGGGCTACCCCAATTAAAAAATCAAAAAAACTAAACAAAACAAACAAATAAAAATCAGTGTTGGCTACCTCCTCCGCCTCAACCACCGCTTCCACCTACACCGCCACGGTCACCGCCTCCTCAACCTCCTACTCCACATCCACCTCCTCCTCCTAGTTCAAGATTATTATTTTTATTTTTTATGTATTTTATGTTATTTTAAATTATTTCCGTATCCACGTTTGTTTGCAGGGCACATTTCCTACTCTTACCCCCATTTTTCTCCCCTTTGCAGCCATCTAGCCCTTTCTAGGACTTTTTTAGAGCCATTTTAGTGCCCAAAAGTTCGGGTCCCATTCACTTCAATGGGGTTCGGGTTCGAGGTCAAGTTCGGGCCAAGTTCCAGTCCGAACTCAAACTTTTTGCCGAAGTTCGGTCGAACCTGGCAAACCCGAACATCCAGATGTCCGCTCATCTCTAGTTGTGAACTACATCCCCCATAATGCTCTTACATCCATAATGCTGGCAAAGCATCACGGGAGGTGTAGTCCAAAACATCTGCAGTGCTGAAGGTTGCCTATGCCTACTCTAGATTATTGGTGGGCACCATGCCTCAGACACTTAAACCCTGCCCCAGAGGATTATTATGCTTCTCGTCACTTTATGCTTTAATATTAATACTACGCAGCACCCTAACTAGGGGAGCAGCTAATGTAACACTATTTATGGTAATTGATGGTATACCCTCCTCTTTTTTCTTTCTCTACCCCAGGAAAATGTAATAAACTTTAAGTTGAAAAAAAACAACCACTATATTTTCAAGAATTTGGTATCTACACTGAACAAAATTATAAACGCAACACTTTTGTTTTTGCCCTCATTTTTCATGAGCTGAACTCAAAGATCTAAGACTTTTTCTATGTACACAAAAAACCTATTCCTCTCAAATACTGTTCACAAATCTGTCTAAATCTGTGTTAGTGAGAACTTCTCCCTTGCCGAGATAATCCAGCCACCTCAAAGGTGTGGCATATCAAGATGCTGATTAGACAGCATCATTATTGCACAGGTGTGCCTTAGGCTGGCCACAATAAAAGGCCACTCTAAAATGTGCAGTTTTACTGTTTTGGGAGGATCCGGGGGGTTACGAAAACCAGTCAGTATCTGATGTGACCATCATTTGCTTCACGCAGTGCAACACATATCCTTCGCATAGAGTTGATCAGGTTGTTGATTGTGGCATGTTGGTCCACTCCTCTTCAATGGCTGTGCAAAATTGCTGGATATTGGCAGAACCTGGAACATGCTCACTGGGTAATATGTCCGGTGAGTATGCTGGCTATGCAAGAACTGGGATGTTTTCAGCTCCAGGAACTATGTACAGATCTTTGCCAAATGGGGCCATGCCTTATCATGCTGCAACATGAGGTGCTGGTCATGGATGAATGGCATAACAATGGGCCTCAGGATCTCCTCGCGGTATCTCTGTGCATTCAAAATGCCATCAATAAAATGCACCTGTGTTCGATGTCCATAACATACGCCTGCCCATACCATAATCCCACCGCCACCATGGGCCACTTGATCCACAACATTGACATCAGCAAACCACTCACCCACACGACGCCATACACGCTGTCTGCCATCTGCCCTGTAGAGTGAAAACCGGGATTCATCCATGAAGAGAACACCTCTCCAAAGTGCCAGACCCCATAGAATGTGAGCATTTGCCCACTCAAGTCGGTTACGACGACGAACTGCAGTCAGGTCGAGACCCCCAATGAGGATGACAAGCATGCAGATGAGCTTCCCTGAGACGGTTTCTGACAAATTTTTGGGTAATGCAAACCGATTGTTGCAGCAGCTGTCTGGGTGGCTGGTCTCAGACGATCATGGAGGTGAAGATGCTGGATGTGGAAGTCCTGGGCTGGTGTGGTTACACGTGTTCTGCAGTTGTGAGGCCGGTTGGATGTACTGCCAAATTCTCTGAAACGCCTTTGCAGATGGCTTATGGTAGAGAAATTAACATTCAATTCATGGGCAACAGCTCATGAAAAATGGGGGCAAAAACAAAAGTGTTGCGTTTATAATTTTGTTCACTGTTAGTGGCTTAACTGGCTTCTCCCCCCTCCCCCCCACAAAGTGCCGCCCTAGGCATATGCCTTGTTTGCCTTATGGTAAATACATCCCTGACCATAGGGTCTCAAAGGCAACGTAACCAATCTGGCAAATTTTAATGTGAAAAAAATGAAACACAAGCCTTATATTTGATGCTGTAACTTTTGAAAACACCATTAAACCTGTACATGAGGGGTACTGTTGTAGGAGACTTTACTGAACACAAATATTTGTGTTTCAAAACAGTAAAAAGTATTGCAGCAATAATATCGTCCGTGTAAGTGCTGTTTGTGCGTGAAAAATGCAAAAAAGCGTCACTTTTACTGGCAATATCATCGTTGTAATACATTTTTTTTTTATTATTCTTTATTTTTGGTGTGCATAAGGGTTTACAACATTGCTTGTTCAGCCACAACAGCTCTCGCAAGCACAAGTTTCAAATAAAAGAGAACAAGTACGTGGTCTGCAAAGAAACTGCACACATTTTTTGTTAGGAGCTTACTGAACATCGTGTTGAACAAAATTAAAAATGCTTAACTAAACAGTCGTTACTTCAGACTAGGTGGATATAATTAAGTAAAATAGAGACGTGTAACAGCGCTATTACGTCTACGCTAGAGTAGATAAATTGCAAGCAAGGTTTGCAGCACAGCAGTAGCTAATTCTGACATGGTGCATAATAATGTGATGCTATGGGTATTTAGCTGAGGGAGTTTCTCATTAAAGTGAACATTGCCAGTAACTTCTCTATAATATATACTATGTCTTAACATTGTTTTTCTCTCTAGGTGCTTGCCCTGTAAAACATTGCTATGTCCAGCCTGTCATTCAAAATAGCTGTCCTATGCATTCTAGGCATGGGTAGTAACACATCTTTTAAGTAACTTTCGAGCAGAGAGGCCCAATGGTTAGGGAAAGATTGCCTCATGGTTATAGCCCACCTAGTGAAAACAGGTCTTATCTCCTCCGTTATGGCTGTAGGAGAATAGTCCTTCCTGGGTATAGTCCGCTTTGATTAGCCGATACCGGCTCTGGGTACCTGCCAGGCCAGCCGTGGATAGCGGCAGGGTTGGTGTCTCGATGGGATGTCAACTCCGCTGTGCTCCTCTTGGCCCCCAGTGTGGGTTCTTGGCTGTCGGGTTGCGTCTTGCTGGTCGGTGGTCCCCGGTGTTACTGGGCGATGGGTAGGTCGCATGTGTTCAACGGTCTCGCTCAGATATGATGGAGTGTGAGTGCTAGCGCCTGCAGGACATGTCGCTGTTGTCCGCCGCTTAGATCGCTGGTTTCGCCTCCCTCGGGAGAACGCTTTGGGAGCTTGCGATAGTCAGTGTCGAGTAGCCGGGCGGATCCAAGCTGCTGCCGCCTGCACCGCCAGCCTGAACGGCCGTTCCTTGCCTCAGAGTTTTATCCAAAGGTTGGTGCATAGCTGTGTGAAGAACTCCTGAGTATGTCTAGGTGGGGTGGCATGGGTGCTGTTTGTGGTGGGTTGCATCTGTGTCGCCATAATTGTCGAATCTGCTGTGGAGCCTTCAACGCTAGGATGCGGTCGATTTAGGCCACGTGTAATGATGGCAGGCACGTCCGCCATTTTGGGCCTCGTCGTTTCTATGCCGCAGAAGGGTTCCCCAGTAACTGCTGTGCCGTCTGAGCTCGTGGTCCCGTTGTAATACATTTTACTGTTTTGAAACACTACTATTTGTGTTCAGCGAAGTCTCCCGAGTAGAACAGTACCCTACATGTACAGGTTTTATGGTGTCTTGGAAAGTTATAGGGTTAAATATAGTGCTAGCAAATTAAATTCCCTTTACTTTCTGCATGGGTTGTCAAGCAGGTCCCGCTAATTGTAATTAATTAAGATACCTAATTATGTAAAAATATTACATAAATAAATGTGTGGAATTAATATATGTATATATATACGTATGTGTATATATATGTATATATATATATATTTTTTTTTTTAAATATTTTTATTTATATATAGGTATATATATATAGTGATATATACGTATATATTTATGTATATAAATATATATATTATTTTGTTCTACATGTATTTTGATATAAATATATATATATTAATATCACAATACAGTTGGAATGAAATAACACACATCTATATATTTTTTAATTATTTATTTTTAATTATTTTTGTAATTTTATTTTTTAACGTATTTACATTTTTTTTATATTATTTATAAATATATATATAACAATAATTATTTTTATATTTTATCAGTATCAGTCTACGTGTAATTTGATATAAATATATATATATATATATATATATATATGTATATTAATAGTAAAATACACCTAGACAGTGTATGTGTGTGTGTATGTATATGTGTATATATATACTTAGAGCATATATATATTATATATATATATGGAGAGTAAAAAATGGGTCGCAAGAGAATACTGAGAACGGGCAGCAACTGAAATAGCTTGCCCTTCGGTCGGTCACCGCTCAGTTCTCAAGCTGTTTTTTGCTCATCTTGTGCCATTACAGAGAGAACTTCTCTGAAACATATCAGACTGGTCCCACCCATACGGGCAGTCCAGATCCGAAATGCCAGCAAGTTCCCTCTGCACGAGAGACACAGCAACCCCAGACGATCGTTTCAACCTTGTTAGGCATCATCAGTGAGGCATAGCTGATATCTCCCTAGGCACCGTGAGCAAGGGGTCCACGTCTGGATTGTCCCTTAAACTTGTGGAGAGTAAAAAATGGGTCGCAAGAGAATACTGAGAACGGGCAGCAACTGAAATAGCCTGCCCTTCGGTCGGTCACCGCTCAGTTCTCAAGCTGTTTTTTGCTCATCTTGTGCCATTACAGAGAGAACTTCTCTGAAACATATCAGACTGGTCCCACCCATACGGGCAGTCCAGATCCGAAATGCCAGCAAGTTCCCTCTGCACGAGAGACACAGCAACCCCAGACGATCGTTTCAACCTTGTTAGGCATCATCAGTGAGGCATAGCTGATATCTCCCTAGGCACCGTGAGCAAGGGGTCCATGTCTGGATTGTCCCTTAAACTTGTGGAGAGTAAAAAATGGGTCGCAAGAGAATAATGAGAACGGGCAGCAACTGAAATAGCCTGCCCTTCGGTCGGTCACCGCTCAGTTCTCAAGCTGTTTTTTGCTCATCTTGTGCCATTACAGAGAGAACTTCTCTGAAACATATCAGACTGGTCCCACCCATACGGGCAGTCCAGATCCGAAATGCCAGCAAGTTCCCTCTGCACGAGAGACACAGCAACCCCAGACGATCGTTTCAACCTTGTTAGGCATCATCAGTGAGGCATAGCTGATATCTCCCTAGGCACCGTGAGCAAGGGGTCCACGTCTGGATTGTCCCTTAAACTTGTGGAGAGTAAAAAATGGGTCGCAAGAGAATACTGAGAACGGGCAGCAACTGAAATAGCCTGCCCTTCGGTCGGTCACCGCTCAGTTCTCAAGCTGTTTTTTGCTCATCTTGTGCCATTACAGAGAGAACTTCTCTGAAACATATCAGACTGGTCCCACCCATACGGGCAGTCCAGATCCGAAATGCCAGCAAGTTCCCTCTGCACGAGAGACACAGCAACCCCAGACGATCGTTTCAACCTTGTTAGGCATCATCAGTGAGGCATAGCTGATATCTCCCTAGGCACCGTGAGCAAGGGATCCACGTCTGGATTGTCCCTTAAACTTGTGGAGAGTAAAAAATGGGTCGCAAGAGAATACTGAGAACGGGCAGCAACTGAAATAGCCTGCCCTTCGGTCGGTCACCGCTCAGTTCTCAAGCTGTTTTTTGCTCATCTTGTGCCATTACAGAGAGAACTTCTCTGAAACATATCAGACTGGTCCCACCCATACGGGCAGTCCAGATCCGAAATGCCAGCAAGTTCCCTCTGCACGAGAGACACAGCAACCCCAGACGATTGTTTCAACCTTGTTAGGCATCATCAGTGAGGCATAGCTGATATCTCCCTAGGCACCGTGAGCAAGGGGTCCACGTCTGGATTGTCCCTTAAACTTGTGGAGAGTAAAAAATGGGTCACAAGAGAATACTGAGAACGGGCAGCAACTGAAATAGCCTGCCCTTCGGTCGGTCACCGCTCAGTTCTCAAGCTGTTTTTTGCTCATCTTGTGCCATTACAGAGAGAACTTCTCTGAAACATATCAGACTGGTCCCACCCATACGGGCAGTCCAGATCCGAAATGCCAGCAAGTTCCCTCTGCATCACTAATGCGACTAGAGGATCTATAAAAGGGCTCTGTAGTGAAGTGGCCGGCATCCAATAGAAGGCCAGATTGAAATAAGGCAGCATGGGAAGGGGACCAAAGCGCAATGGTAAGAGACCACCCGGGGATGCAACTGGAGTGACAGCGCTAATTGGGCACAGTTCTCCACTAACATACCAGGGATAACAGATGTAACACACATAGAAACAACACATATCTCACAGTGATATGTGATATAGGGACATACTCACGAGGAACCGGGTGCAAAACTAGGAGCCTCACAATAAGTAACTCCAAGTATACTCTCTAGATCAGGGATAGGCAACCTTCGGCACTCCAGATTTTGTGGAAAGAGATGAGCGAACCCGAACTGTAAAGTTCGGGTTCGTACCGAACATTGCGATTTTTGACCCCGGACATTTCAGTAACAGTTCGGGCTGTGGCATGGCTGTGATTGGCCAGTGCAGCATGTGACCCAGCCTCTATATAAGCTGGAGTCACATGAGCTCTTATTAGTGTAGGGAGAGGATGCTGCAGCTGTGAGGGACAGATTAGGAAATAATTCTGGTGTTGAATCTGCAAACTACAGCGATTATTTTTGTGGGTGCTATACTACATTTTTGTACCCTGCCCTGAGCCCAGTGCCACAGAGAAATAAGCTATCAGTCTGTTTGTTAGGTGGGCACTTGCAACTGCATGTGTGCCAGGCACATTTCTTTAATTCTGTTCTGGTAGCTCTGTGGGCAACATCTCTGCATTTTTAAATATTGCTGTGACATTGCAGTTTGACAAATTCAATTTTTTTTTATGCTAAAAAGTCCATTTGTGGCATGCACTTAATATCTGAGAGTCAAATAGAACCGTCAATTACTGTGGTTACATCGCAGTTTGACCAATTCAAATTTTTTGGGTCCTAAAAAGTAAATCTGGGGCTTGCACTTCATATCTGAGAGTCAAATAGAACCGTCAAATACTGTGGTTACATCGCACTTTAAAAAATTCACATTTTTTTGTGCTAAATAGTACATTTGCGGCCTGCGGTGCATTTCTTGCAGTCCAATAAAACCGTTAAATACTACTGTTACATTGTTGGTTGACAAATTCAAATTTTTTGAGACAGTGACGTAACTGTATTAATTATGCCTGTCACACTGTTGTGTGACCTCTAGAATTTTTTTTTCTTTAGGACACCGGCACTGCCTTACTGTCAGTGAACTTAATTGTTGACTATTGGCGGTTACATTGTCGCCTGACATAAACCATCTGTTAGTTTGGTGGGTGAACGCAAAGAATGAGGAGAGCGTCAAATAATGGACGTGGCCCTGGTCGTGGTGCTGCTGGTGTTGGTGTTGGTGGAGCTCCTGTTGCAGGGAGAGGACGTGGTCGATCTGTGCCAGATACACGCACAAGTGAAACACCTTTCTCAGGTGCGAGTAGGCGACAGAACCTTCAGCGTTATTTGGTAGGCCTGAATGTCTATGAATGGTGAGGCCAGAACAAGTACAGGCGATAGTAGATTGAATGGCTGACAGTGCCTCCAGTTCTTTCACATTGTCTCCCACCCAGTCCCCTGCTGAAAGCTCTGAGTTGGCACCTGCAGCCCATGGCCATCTGTCTTTCACCTCATCCCCTTGCAAATCAGACAAAGGGTCTGAGCCACAAGTCATGCAGCAGTCTCTTATGCTTTTTGATGACTCTGCTGGCAGGGTTTTCATCCACCTAGCCCTGCCCCAGAAGTGGAAGAGATTGAGTGCACAACCACTTATGTGTCAGGTTGTGGACATGTGAGGACCACCGCAGCACGTTACTGATGATGACGAAACACAAGTGCCAACTGCTGTGGCTTTCTGCAGTGTGCAGACCGGCAAGGAGGGCAGGGTTGAGGAGTGGGTGGAAGATGATGTGGAGGATGATGAGGTCCTAGACCCCACATGGAATCAAGGTCATGCGAGTGACGTGTCCAGTTTGGAGGAAGAGGCGATGGTCGCACAGAGGCACCAGCACAGCATAAGAGGGAGCAGGGTGCAAAAGTCGAGTGGCCGTCCCCTAGATGGTACGCCTGCTACTGCCCACCGCACCCAGGGACCGAGCACACCAAAGCCAGCTCCAAGGAGTTCGCTGGCGTGGCAGTTCTTCAGACAATGTGCTGACGACAAGACACAAGTGGTTTGCACGCTGTGCAATCAGAGCCTAAAGCGAGGCATAAACATTATAAACCTGAGCACAACCTGCATGACCAGGCAACTACATGCAAAGCACGAGCTGTAGTGGAGTAAGCACCTCAAAAACCAAGAAAGGTCGCAGGCTCCTCCTGCTTCCTCTTCTGCTGCTGTCTCGGCCTCTTCCTCCACCTCTGGAGTGACAGTGGCACCTGCCACCCAGCAAACAGAGGATGTGGCAGCAATGCCACCACGTCCGCCAACGTCCCCAAGCATCCCCACACTGTCCCATGGAAGCGTTCAGCTGTCCATCTCCCAAACACTGGAGAGAAAGAGGAAGTACCCACCCGCGATCCCTGGCCCTGAATGCCAGCATTTCAAAATTCCTGGCCTTTGAAATACTGTCATTCAGTCTGGTGGAGACGGACAGTTTTAAAAACCTGATGGCGGTGGCTGTCCCACAGTACGTGGTTCCCAGCCGTCACTACTTTTCCAGGCGACCCATCCCTTCCCTGCACAACCAATTGGTGGACAAAATCAGGTGTGCACTGCGCAACGCCATCTGTGGCAAGGTCCACATAACCACTGATACGTGGACCAGTAAGCACGGGCAGGGACGCTATATCTCCCTAACTGAACACTGGGCAAATGTAGTGGCGGCTGGGCCTGAGGCGGATAACAGTTTGGCGCATGTCCTTCTGCCACCGAGGATTGCAGGGCATTTCTCTTTGCCTCCTGATGCCTCCTCCTCCTACTCCACTTCCTCCTCCTCTACCACCTCCTCATCTGGTTAGCGTAACACCTTCACCACCAACTTCAGCACAGCCTGGGGGAAATGACAGCAGGCTGTTTTAAAACTCATATGTTTGGGGGGAAAACCCCACACCGCGCAGAAGCTGTGGACAGGCATGGAACAACAGACCAATGAGTGGTTGTTGCCACTGAGCCTCAAGTCCGGCCTGGTGGTGTGCGATAATGGGTGAAATCTCATAGCAGCTCTGGGCCTAGCAAGTTTGACGCACATCCCTTGCCTGGCGCATGTGCTGAATTTGGTGATGCAGAAATTCCTGAAAAATTACCCAGATATATCAGAGCTGCTGCAGAAAGTGCGGGCCGTCTGTGCGCGCTTTCGGCGTTCTCACCCTGCTGCTGCTCGCCTGTCTGCGCTGCAGCGTAACTTCGGCCATCCCACTCACCGCCTCATATGCGACGTGCCCACAAGGTGGAACTCCACCTTGCACATGCTGGAGAGACTGTGCGAGCAGCAGCAGGCGATAGTGCAGTTTCAGCTGCAGCACGCACGGGTCAGTCGCTCTGCGGAATAGCACCACTTCACCACCAATGAGTGGGCCTCCATGCAAGACCTGTGTGCCATGTTGCACTGTTTCGAGTACTCCACCACCATGGCCAGTGCCGATGACGCTGTTCTCAGTCTTACTATCCTGCTTCTATGTCTCCTTGAAAAAACGCTTTGGGCGATGATGGAAGAGGATGTGGCACAGGAGGAAGAGGAGGACGAAGAGGGGTCATTTCCACGGTTATCAGGCCAGTCATTCACAAGTGGCTCGGAGGGTGGGTTCCTGCACCAGCATAGGCCAGGTACACAATTCTCCAGCCAGGGCACAGTTCTGAAGGATGAGGAGGAGGAGGAGGAGGAGGAGGAACCATATTCACAGCAGGGTGGCACCCAACGCAGCTCGTGGCATCACTGGTGCGTTGCTGGGGGGATATGGAGGACACAGACGATACACCTCCCACGACTGCCGAGTTGTCTACATTCTAACTTGTGCTGATTACTGGGTGGCCACCCTGCTGGATCTCCATTACAAGGACAATGTGCCGTCCTTAATTCCATCACTGGAGCGTGATCGGAAGATGCGCGACTACAAGCGCACGCTGGTAGACGCGCTGCTGAGGGCATTCCCAACTGACACCGGGGGCTCAGTGGAAGCACAAGGCGAAGGTAGAGGAGGAGGAAGAGGTCGCCAACGCAGCTGGGGCACCGCCAGCACCTCAGAAGGCATGGATGAAATGTGGAAAAGCTTTGTCAGCACGCCACAACAACCAGCACCACCAGTTGATATGGAACGTCTTAGCAGGAGGCAGCATTTCAGCAACATGGAGGAACAGTACGCCTACACGTACTGACTGATGGGTCTGCCCCATTCAACTTCTGGGTCTCCAAATTGGGCCTGAGCTTGCCCTTTATGCCTTGGAGGTGCTGGCCTGCCCTGCAGCCGGTGTATTGTCTGAACGTGTGTTTAGCACGGCAGGGGGCGTTATCACAGACAAGCGCAGCCGCCTGTCCACAGCCAACGTGGACAAGCTCACGTTTATTAAAATGAACCAGACATGGATCCCACCAGACTTGTCTGTACCTTGTGCAGAATAGACATGTATACCGGCCTCACCCAGCCATTGTTAAACTCAAGTGCACTTATTCTTTGTTTTCTTTTTTTATATGTCCCAATATTTTAGGGGCTACCCCAATTAAAAAATCAAAAAAACTAAACAAAACAAACAAATAAAAATCAGTGTTGGCTACCTCCTCCGCCTCAACCACCGCTTCCACCTACACCGCCACGGTCACCGCCTCCTCAACCTCCTACTCCACATCCACCTCCTCCTCCTAGTTCAAGATTATTATTTTTAATTTTTATGTATTTTATGTTATTTTAAATTATTTCCGTATCCACGTTTGTTTGCAGGGCACATTTCCTACTCTTACCCCCATTTTTCTCCCCTTTGCAGCCATCTAGCCCTTTCTAGGACTTTTTTAGAGCCATTTTAGTGCCCAAAAGTTCGGGTCCCATTCACTTCAATGGGGTTCGGGTTCGAGGTCAAGTTCGGGCCAAGTTCCAGTCCGAACTCAAACTTTTTGCCGAAGTTCGGTCGAACCTGGCAAACCCGAACATCCAGATGTCCGCTCATCTCTAGTTGTGAACTACATCCCCCATAATGCTCTTACATCCATAATGCTGGCAAAGCATCACGGGAGGTGTAGTCCAAAACATCTGCAGTGCTGAAGGTTGCCTATGCCTACTCTAGATTATTGGTGGGCACCATGCCTCAGACACTTAAACCCTGCCCCAGAGGATTATTATGCTTCTCGTCACTTTATGCTTTAATATTAATACTACGCAGCACCCTAACTAGGGGAGCAGCTAATGTAACACTATTTATGGTAATTGATGGTATACCCTCCTCTTTTTTCTTTCTCTACCCCAGGAAAATGTAATAAACTTTAAGTTGAAAAAAAACAACCACTATATTTTCAAGAATTTGGTATCTACACTGAACAAAATTATAAACGCAACACTTTTGTTTTTGCCCTCATTTTTCATGAGCTGAACTCAAAGATCTAAGACTTTTTCTATGTACACAAAAAGCCTATTCCTCTCAAATACTGTTCACAAATCTGTCTAAATCTGTGTTAGTGAGAACTTCTCCCTTGCCGAGATAATCCAGCCACCTCAAAGGTGTGGCATATCAAGATGCTGATTAGACAGCATCATTATTGCACAGGTGTGCCTTAGGCTGGCCACAATAAAAGGCCACTCTAAAATGTGCAGTTTTACTGTTTTGGGAGGATCCGGGGGGTTACGAAAACCAGTCAGTATCTGATGTGACCATCATTTGCTTCACGCAGTGCAACACATATCCTTCGCATAGAGTTGATCAGGTTGTTGATTGTGGCATGTTGGTCCACTCCTCTTCAATGGCTGTGCAAAATTGCTGGATATTGGCAGAACCTGGAACATGCTCACTGGGTAATATGTCCGGTGAGTATGCTGGCTATGCAAGAACTGGGATGTTTTCAGCTCCAGGAACTATGTACAGATCTTTGCCAAATGGGGCCATGCCTTATCATGCTGCAACATGAGGTGCTGGTCATGGATGAATGGCATAACAATGGGCCTCAGGATCTCATCGCGGTATCTCTGTGCATTCAAAATGCCATCAATAAAATGCACCTGTGTTCGATGTCCATAACATACGCCTGCCCATACCATAATCCCACCGCCACCATGGGCCACTTGATCCACAACATTGACATCAGCAAACCACTCACCCACACGACGCCATACACGCTGTCTGCCATCTGCCCTGTAGAGTGAAAACCGGGATTCATCCATGAAGAGAACACCTCTCCAAAGTGCCAGACCCCATAGAATGTGAGCATTTGCCCACTCAAGTCGGTTACGACGACGAACTGCAGTCAGGTCGAGACCCCCAATGAGGATGACAAGCATGCAGATGAGCTTCCCTGAGACGGTTTCTGACAAATTTTTGGGTAATGCAAACCGATTGTTGCAGCAGCTGTCTGGGTGGCTGGTCTCAGACGATCATGGAGGTGAAGATGCTGGATGTGGAAGTCCTGGGCTGGTGTGGTTACACGTGTTCTGCAGTTGTGAGGCCGGTTGGATGTACTGCCAAATTCTCTGAAACGCCTTTGCAGATGGCTTATGGTAGAGAAATTAACATTCAATTCATGGGCAACAGCTCATGAAAAATGGGGGCAAAAACAAAAGTGTTGCGTTTATAATTTTGTTCAGTGTTAGTGGCTTAACTGGCTTCTCCCCCCTCCCCCCCACAAAGTGCCGCCCTAGGCATATGCCTTGTTTGCCTTATGGTAAATACATCCCTGACCATAGGGTCTCAAAGGCAACGTAACCAATCTGGCAAATTTTAATGTGAAAAAAATGAAACACAAGCCTTATATTTGATGCTGTAACTTTTGAAAACACCATTAAACCTGTACATGAGGGGTACTGTTGTAGGAGACTTTACTGAACACAAATATTTGTGTTTCAAAACAGTAAAAAGTATTGCAGCAATAATATCGTCCGTGTAAGTGCTGTTTGTGCGTGAAAAATGCAAAAAAGCGTCACTTTTACTGGCAATATCATCGTTGTAATACATTTTTTTTTTATTATTCTTTATTTTTGGTGTGCATAAGGGTTTACAACATTGCTTGTTCAGCCACAACAGCTCTCGCAAGCACAAGTTTCAAATAAAAGAGAACAAGTACGTGGTCTGCAAAGAAACTGCACACATTTTTTGTTAGGAGCTTACTGAACATCGTGTTGAACAAAATTAAAAATGCTTAACTAAACAGTCGTTACTTCAGACTAGGTGGATATAATTAAGTAAAATAGAGACGTGTAACAGCGCTATTACGTCTACGCTAGAGTAGATAAATTGCAAGCAAGGTTTGCAGCACAGCAGTAGCTAATTCTGACATGGTGCATAATAATGTGATGCTATGGGTATTTAGCTGAGGGAGTTTCTCATTAAAGTGAACATTGCCAGTAACTTCTCTATAATATATACTATGTCTTAACATTGTTTTTCTCTCTAGGTGCTTGCCCTGTAAAACATTGCTATGTCCAGCCTGTCATTCAAAATAGCTGTCCTATGCATTCTAGGCATGGGTAGTAACACATCTTTTAAGTAACTTTCGAGCAGAGAGGCCCAATGGTTAGGGAAAGATTGCCTCATGGTTATAGCCCACCTAGTGAAAACAGGTCTTATCTCCTCCGTTATGGCTGTAGGAGAATAGTCCTTCCTGGGTATAGTCCGCTTTGATTAGCCGATACCGGCTCTGGGTACCTGCCAGGCCAGCCGTGGATAGCGGCAGGGTTGGTGTCTCGATGGGATGTCAACTCCGCTGTGCTCCTCTTGGCCCCCAGTGTGGGTTCTTGGCTGTCGGGTTGCGTCTTGCTGGTCGGTGGTCCCCGGTGTTACTGGGCGATGGGTAGGTCGCATGTGTTCAACGGTCTCGCTCAGATATGATGGAGTGTGAGTGCTAGCGCCTGCAGGACATGTCGCTGTTGTCCGCCGCTTAGATCGCTGGTTTCGCCTCCCTCGGGAGAACGCTTTGGGAGCTTGCGATAGTCAGTGTCGAGTAGCCGGGCGGATCCAAGCTGCTGCCGCCTGCACCGCCAGCCTGAACGGCCGTTCCTTGCCTCAGAGTTTTATCCAAAGGTTGGTGCATAGCTGTGTGAAGAACTCCTGAGTATGTCTAGGTGGGGTGGCATGGGTGCTGTTTGTGGTGGGTTGCATCTGTGTCGCCATAATTGTCGAATCTGCTGTGGAGCCTTCAACGCTAGGATGCGGTCGATTTAGGCCACGTGTAATGATGGCAGGCACGTCCGCCATTTTGGGCCTCGTCATTTCTATGCCGCAGAAGGGTTCCCCAGTAACTGCTGTGCCGTCTGAGCTCGTGGTCCCG